>NC_051162.1:125753847-125953846 GCF_013339745.2 Dermacentor silvarum | reverse complement strand
AGTTATATTGTTATCTTTATTTTATTAAAGTGCAATTCCCAGCTTATTGCTATACTTGAAGGTATGTGTAAAGTACTGATTTTGTCTGTCATAAATGACTTATTGGTGGCAGTTTAGAAAATTGTGATATATAATTTTATTGCGGAGTTATGAAGCTGTAAACACGATGCATGATTGTCATTCAAGTTTCACAATTTCTGGCAGATTTTGTTTAAAAAACGAGGCCCCAAGTAAAACATATCCTTGCAGCAGTCTGGAGAATCTACGTTTTCTTTAATGCAACAAATTTGATCAAAATCTATTAAATGATGGCGCAATGGGACTATGTGTTCATTTCAGATGAATTAGATAAGTGGAATATAATCCAGGCTTAGAAAGAAGCCATTTTCCTCCGCATTAATTTACTGAACCGATTCTGACAACGTTTGTCGCAGTAAAATATGAAAACCGCAATATTTCTACTCGTGAAAAAAATTGTTCAGTTCAAACAACAGTACCTCTTCAATATATTGTCAAAGTACTTTATTTAAAAAATCGTGAAGGCCCAAGCTTGCTACCAGTTAACTCTGCTTATGAAGAGCTACCGGAATTTTATCATCTGCACCTGCTAAAGCGACTAGAGAAGGAAATTATTACCTATCGCCTATATCAAATAGCGATATTGTTATATTTAGTTTCCTGAAAGTGCGATTGGAAGCTTATTCATATATTTGAGAACAATGTGTTGTATACTTATTACGTCTGCATTAGATATCCTATAATAAGAGCACCTTAGACAGTACCGATGTCTGTGTTTTGTTGCACAGCTATGCACTCATAAATTTAATACATCATTGTCTGTCAATGTTTTCTAAATTCTGTAAGATATTGCTCAAAAAAAGGGGGTTCCAAGTAAAAAAAAACATTATTGCAGCAGTCGTGAAAATATACGCTTTTGTTCATAAATCCAACAACTTTGATTAAAGCTGACTCAGCGATGGCGCAATGGAGGCGCATGTATGTTTGCGGTGCAAAAAAAAAAAAAAAAAAAGCGGCTGGGTATGACCTGATGCATGGTAAGATAGAAATCGTTTTTTTTTTCCTCGGCATCGATTTGACCGACTTTGATGGAGATAGCTGAAATTAAAAGAAGGCCATAATATTTTTGCTCTTGAGATAGGTATTCAATTTCAATTAGCAGTATGCGTTTAAAATACTGTCATAGTTCAGTTTAAGGAAACAAAGATCCAAGCTTACTATCGGTTTAGTGAGCACTGCAGGAAGTCTCGCACTTTTGTACACTGCTTAATTTCTTCTGGCTTTCTTAAAGCAGACGAAACTAATAGAGTAGTTCTGAGTTGTAAGCGCAGCAAAAAATGATACGTCATTGTCTATAAGGTTCTCCCATTTTCGGCAATCTTTCTTGAAGTTTCGGTGCCCAGGGTATAGGAAAATCTTCCGGCAGTTCGTACAGTATATATTTCTCGTTTAAACGCGAGAACTTTGGTTAAAATAGGTACCATGATGAGGCAATAGGAGCGATTTCGCATTTGGGATGCGTAACACTTTGGTAGCTGTGATACTAAAAAAGCAGCCCTAGCGGGCGGGTTCACAAGTAAGGCGAAAGACAGACACCACGCTGTCTTCCACTTGATCGACGGAACCGATTGTAATATGGTTCGTTGAATTTAAAGTTGAATGTCATATACCACTGGTAACAGATGTTCAAGTTATGCCATCATATGACCTGGAAATATTTATAAAACCGTAATGCCTAAAAATATCAGGTTCCATGAATATACGCGAACCATCTTGCGGGTAGCAAACTATATCCAGCATGGTTTGAAGTTCTGCAAAACGTGGCCAGATGGGCCACTATATTGCCACGTAGTAGTGACGGTGAATAATACAGCAGCAAAACTGTGAATGACGAAACCAACTTTTTATTGGGCTAACCGGGGCCCACAACAGCGGGTTAAACTCAGAGCACAGCGGTAGCGGCGAACACGGTCGGCGATCGACGAAAGTCTGAGCAGCGGGTCAAGCGCGTCGGCTTTTATCGATCACTCGTCGAAGGTTCCAGTGCTATCGCTGGTGCCCGCGTGGTTTCCAGAAACTGCTACACAATTCTTGTCGCGCGTGCAATCTGATTATACAACGTTCGGCGAGGACATGCACAACACACAGAATCAACGATAACATTCGCGTAAGTTCTAAATCATGTAGGCGCGAATTGCGCTGAGCGATAAGGTTTAACATTTGTTAGCCGGTGAAAGCGGTCACCGAAAGAAAGACTAAAAAAAAAGTACACTTGTCAATATTTGGTCCGAGGCGTGGGCGGGGCGCGGGAGTGTCTGACGACGGCAGCAAAGGCGACGACAGGAAATCTTTTGAGACCAGCGTCGATTCTTGGGGTCCGCTTGTCTTTTCCTCTCCTAGTATTTCCTGCGTCCCCCCTATAGGCTCAGGAAAAGCATCAAATGTCAAAATTTCACAAAGCCCAGCTTCAAGCCATAAGCAGGGCATCTGATTCATTATATTTCGTGAAAGAAACGTTTCCAGCTACATTCTGTTATGTCCTTGGCTGACCCCGATGGCGAAACGACGTCGTGTACGGCGTCTCAAAGCGCCCGCTGCTATTGCGGAAGACCGGGGAAAACTGGCGCGCTGTATATTTTATAAGAAACCTGTTTCTATGCGGCGTCACGCACGTGAGAGGTTGTGGCAAAATGTAACATTATTGCCGCGTCTCATAATTCCTGGGTATATGCGGCCTTACACTGGAAATTGGAGCGCACTCACGTGCTCTCCCTTCATTAAGCAAACAGTCGCTATGGACGACTACGTAAAGACGCTCCAATCAGCTTAAAGCGCCAGTTGGCGTCGGCACAAGAGATGTGCGCCTGTATATCTGTAGCCTATACGCCCTCAAAATTGTTCCTCAGCTAGAGTGATCTTGCAAAATAAGTGCTTTTGTTCGGCCTAGTCGCGAAACAGTTTGTTGCACTTCAAAGAGAAAATTAAAATCCCCCTACTGTTTTAAGTAGAGACAGCGCCTCCTCTAAAAAAAAATAGAGGAGGCGCTGGTAGAGATTGCACGGGCTAGTCAGGCAAATGGTCGCCTTTAGTCGTGTCCCCAAACCAATTTTAATATTGCCTTAAATAAATCAATAAAGAAAGAAAGAAAGAAATATCGCTAATTCGGCTCTGTGGCGCAAGAAAAGTTCTGAATGCTTGAAAGATATTCCTGTGACCCTTTTTGTATTGTACTGTTGGCCACGAAATATTACGCGACACGTGTTCGACGGCAAATGGTAATTTCATGCAGAGTCTCATTCGATCACTATATCGGTCGCAAGGGCTGTATTGCGCACTGAAGCTATTGAATTCACATGCCGGCGGTAAACCCTAATGGATATGAAGTGGCGCTGCTCAATTCGATGTAGCGGGTTCGAACCCGGCAGTGGTGGCCGCATTACGATGGGAGCGAAATTAAAAAAAAAAAAAAAACACGCGTGCATCGTGTACTTAGATTAAGGCGCACTTAAAAAACATCAGGTCGTCGAATCTAATCCGGAGTCCCCCACTACGGCGTGCTTAATAATCAGATCGTCAATTTGGCAAGTAAAACACCAGGATTAAATGGCAAGTAAAACACCAGGACTAATCCAATTCGTGCTACGCTATACATGTGTGTCCGGGCTTTGCGGAATGTCAATTTTCTTCAATTACCCGTGTCATGCAAATTTCTGTGGCCGCAGCTGTACATAACGCGTCACAAATGAGCAGTATGCATGGTCATTTCCCTCACGCGTTCTTGTCTCGTGTTCGTGTTTTGAGTGGCTGTCATTAAAGACATGCTCCCATTGATGCCGTACTGTCGTCTGTTATTCGTCTACTGCACGGTATACGTGCAAGATATGTCGTATGCTAAGTCTCCCAACAGGCCCGGACGCCGCCTACCGGAAGCATACGAGCGTCGTCTTCGCCGGACCTACGTGGCAGTGGCGATTTTCATCGTGGGCCAGATCGCCATCAAGGTCTACTTTCTCGTGATGATCTTCCTCCCACTGGACAGTGCTGACGGCGTGGCTCGCTTCAGCGCCATCTTGGCCATCATGGCGGTGGCGACCGTCTGGTCAGGTGCTCCTGCCGTCTGCACGACTCTGGTCGGTCGCTGGCTTAGCGCCCACGTCCGCCTTATTCGGACAAACCTGGAGATTATCGGTGCGTGGTGGGAATCGAACCCAGTCGATTAAAAGAGACCATCCGGAAAATGAATGTCGAACTTTGAGGATATTTCTGGCCCCAGTGTGTAGTGGCCGTACATCGTCCTGTCGTAAAGTCGTGTCCGTCGACATCAACATGCGTCCAGATCATGATGTCTCCCAGAATTGGGTCGAAAACAGAACTTGTTGGTACACCTCTACGAGAATAATTGAAGACGGCCCGAGAAGGTGAGGTTATGTTGTCCTATCTAATTATCCCATCGTTTCGTGCTGTCTCCAAGCATTCTCATGTCTTGTTAAATGGGCACTGAAGAGCAGCCCTAAATTACTTTAAATTTGCAAAATATTTAGAAACTGTAATTTGTTTGCTCACACTGCAGGAAAACGTTGGCGATCGGCAAGAAATTTAAACGTCTGCGGTCACCCGGTATAAGTATTTAGTGTAGCAACAGCTCCTGATTTTTTTTCATGTTTTTAGTGCTTAAGTGATAACGGTTCATAATCTACTGATTTTTGGTGTGTATGAAAAAAAAAACAATGGCGAACTTTACTGCTTTTTCAAAATGTTCTACTTTTTCTACAGCTTTCTACGAAATGTAATAATATTTTTATTAAAGAACTGCAAAAGCACACTCCACTTTTACTTCGTACGATATATCTGCCGTTTTCTTATTTTTAAGTTATTGAAGCACTGTTCAAAACTCACTGAACGCTGCATATTTCAGGTATCGGATGTCATCCGAGGCACTTCGAAAGTTATGGTGTTCGAGATTCCTTGTCTTCCACGTGATTTTTGAAGCCACATACCGCTTTTGTCAGCATTAAAAAAATGATCTAACATCTACAGAATTATTATGCAAAAGATCTACTGCTCTTTCTTAATACTTGGGCTAACACTTTGAGTATTATGGTGCAAAAAGGCAAAGACAAGAAAACACACATCGACATTACGGGCGCCAACCTAAGCTTGTGCCGAAGAAATTACACAGTATGCGCCGCTATCTTTTTGTTGCTGCCAATCGCATGCCAATAGTTATACGTAAACGTATAGACCGCCACTGAGACTTGATGATTTTGCGTATGTTTCACGCATGATCCCAGCATAGGACGACGACACCGAATAGGCCCTTGAACTTCCGCAGGAATAATCCTTCGCTTAAGACAGTAAGATAATATCCGCGATCTGCATGCGTGCCACTGCTCTAGAAGGTGGTGCATGTAATGGCAGGATTGTGTTTGCCTGGAAAGGATAGGCCAGAGCTCAAAGTAGAAAAAATACGTTGTAGCAGACCTTTTGTTTGAGCTAGTTGTTCAGACATACTGGTATAGGTGTAAGTGTTGTGTATAAGTTTGTGCGCTCCCATTGTTCAGAGCGGCAAGCATGTTCACATCTTTCTTGGCAATCAGCATCCCCACCGACGAAGCGAGCAAACAGCCCTTCGAGCAGGCCATCAAACGCGAGTCGCACCGATCGCGGGGCGTCCTGGCATTTTCTGGTTCTTTTTCTTTCTTTACCTCGCACGGCCGTTCCCCGGCACAGCCGCCGCTGCCGCGGGTGCGCGGAGGCGAGCGCCGTCTGGTGGTGGGGCAAGGAACCCAGCGGTGGTGACGTCAGGCGCGCGCGTCCTCCCCCGCGATTGATTGGCCAGTTCGGCTATAGAACAGCCACGCTGCAGCAACCGGCGAGGTTCGCGAAAACGTTCGATAACCGGCGAGTTCCGCAAAGGAAAGCTTCGCTTTTAACACCAGTAATCGTAACGGTGTTCTCCAATTATTCTTATGTCGGCGCCGCCGTGCACTCTTGGGCATCTTTTGAACGTGGGCACAGCGTAACAGCTCAGATTGCACGCGACTGTACATGCTAAAACACCTGCGGGGGTGGGTAACGATGGCCGTCGTTGTGGTTTCAGCGGCGCAGAGACAGCACAGAGGCAGCAGCGTCTCCGGTGGCACGCCGCTCTTCACCTCCGAGATGTTGGCGGCGACGCGGCGAGACCTGTCCGAGCTGCGACGCATCCTTCGCGCCTGGAACGGCTCGCTGCAGCCGGGCCTGTTGGCGCAGTTCGCCAGCGACTCGCTGGGGATGTGCACCGCCCTGTACATCCTGTTGGCCGGCAATGAGCGCTCCATCAGCGTCGTGGCGCAGGCGCTGGTGCGCTCGGCGCTCGCCGGGTTCGTCTTGTTCGTGGCCACCTGGAGCTCGGACGACGTCGCCAAGCAGGTGCGGTTGGGGGCATCGCCTCAGAGATGGGAGCGAGCGCCCCCGATCTCGGATACCGTGGTTTCTTCGAGAAAAAAAAATGCAGCCAGTTGCACGAAGTGAAATCTGTCGAAACAGCGGAGCTGTGGCCGTTCTGTTTCTGCGATTGTCGCGTAAGTTTCTTTTTTTTTAACACGAAAGTGTTTTATTCCGGGGTCCACCAAGACTTCACTGACGTATTTCCGTCACGGAAATACGTCAGTGAAGTCTTGGTGGAAATCGTCTTGGTGGATTATGTTCCATGACGATTTCCGTCACGGAAATACGTCATGGAACATAATACAAAGAAAGAAACCAGAAGAAAAAGTTCCACAACCATGCAAAATTTGGGAATCGAACCCACGACCTCTCGGTCCGCGACGATAGATCGCCGAGCGTTTAACCCATTGCGCCACAAACGCATTTGCAGAGAGCTACACAGACGCGCCTTATATATCTAACTCTCCTCCGTGTACCCGCGCTCTTGCTCGGGGCGGTGCCGCCGCCTACGAGCAGAAAAGAGAAGTACTGCATTATGACACTAACGCGCACCGACAGTGAACGCTTCGGTGGTCTCAGCTCTATGACGCCTCGATGCCAGCATTCGAAGGGACGCTGGCATCAAGAAGCACTACCAACGCCACCTAGGTGGCGTTGGTAGTGGCGTTCACCGTACTCAGCACAGCGGAGCGCGGCCTCCGCAATTAGGTCTGAAAATGTTTCTGAAGTTGATCGCGGAGGCTGCAATTACGACGCGCTGTACGCGCTGATTTGACTCGGTGACGATTCAGTTACGTGCTTTGTCTTGCGCGTTGTATTAGTGTGTCAGTTACGTGCTTCGTCTTTCGCGTTGTGCTAGCGTGTGCAGCGTAGTGCAGCTTCCATATGCACGACGGTTGCTCATGGTCATCGACGTTGGTAGTCGTGATGGAGGAGACGTGCCACCAGGCGTCAGCGTGGGTGCATCAACGCCTAAGGGCGCTTTAGCCACAAAACACCAATAGACATTATATATCAATGTGCAATAAACATTACACTACTTCTGTGAAGACACGTTTCACTTTCGTGTTCTATACCGATTCCTATATAAGAGGGATCAACCACATTTTTTTTCGATTAGCCAAGATTCCTTAACTATATCCACGTTGAAGTCCCCAACGAGGATGAATGGAGTGATTCTATAGCACTCCGATTCAAACCAAGTTAATGAATCAACTATAAACTCTTTTGTGGTCTTTAACGCTAGACTGGGAGCCAAGCGGATGCCGAGCGGCGTCCATCGTGCGAAGAGCGCGCGGCTACAGTGTACTAGAAGGGGGCTGTTGTATCTCGCACCAATGCAAGATGGCGCGAAGAAAAAGACACCGGGCGAAGGCAAGCCCGAAACTACTGTCGTAACGGCGAAACAACAAAGAGAGCTTTTATTTCCGGTCAGGGCCTTATATACCCTACGCCCGTCACGCACAAGGTTGACTACACTAGTACTATCGTGGAGAGGTTGCCAACCCGCAAACTGAACACAGCTGAACACAGGCAAACACAACATCATCCCCTTCGCAAAAAAAAAATGAAGTCACACATAGAAGTCCCGGAACCGTGACGGAAGCCGTCGGTCCCTAGTCGAGGGTCCTCTTGACGTCACCACTGAAGGGCAGTTAGGGGGTTGACATGAACTTGATAAAGGCGGTGATCTCGTAGGCGTGGTTGCCTGCAGAGGCAGTTGCGAGTCGTCTGCACCACACGGGTCGGGGTCTTCCTCAGTGGGCAGGGCGCTCGGCGACTGCTGGTTCCTCCCGATCTGACACTGCTCTGGAACAGACACCAACTTCGACGCATTCCATGTACGCCCATCCTCCAAGCGGAAAGAGTTTGGACCTAGCTGCTTGACTATTCGTCGGGGCTTGGAGTAGGATCGTCCCGCCTTTCCCGTCGCTGCTTGGGTACGAACTCTCACATAATCTCCTTCCCGGAACTTCGGAGCCTTCGCCGCTCGCCTCTCGTCTGTGTAAGTCTTCATTGACATCTGCTTTGCCTGAACACGGGCACGCAGCCGGCGCATGGCCAATGCAGGCTCTTGGAAGAACTCCTTGGACGGCAAGCCCACTATGTCGAGGCGAGTCCTGGGCTGGCGGCGGTGAAGTAACACAGACGGGGAAACTCCTGTAGTAGAATGCGGCGTTGCTCTGTACACGGCCAGATATTCCACTACAGTCGACTGGACACATCTGCCTTCCAAAACAGAGAGTTGAATGAAGTCCTTTAGGCTTCTGTTGAATCTTTCCACCAAGCCGTTGGCTTGGGGGTAATATACGGACGAGACACCATGCTTGATTCCCCTCTCCTTCAGGAAATTTTCAAATACCTGGGATTTAAACTGGGGTCCATTGTCAGAAATTATTTCCTCTGGGTAGCCTTCGCGGCTGAAAACATTAGTTAAAAAGTCGATGACAACTTCAGACGTCACTGTATTTGCGAAGTAAACTTCTGGCCACTTAGAATGGTAGTCTATTAGAGTTATTACAAACCTCGGACTTGCCTGCTGCAAGTTGAGGGGGCCTACAATATCAATGGCGAGCTTCTGCCATGGCAGCTCTGGGAACGCAACAGGCTGCAGGGGTGCATTAGTCGGTTTTGCCGACTTGTCAGCTGCTTGGCAAGTGTGGCAACTTCTGACTGCGTGTTCCACCTCCGTATCCATTCGTGGCCACCAGAATTTCTCTCGAAGTCTTTGCTTTGTTCGTGTGATGCCTGGATGCGTGTCATGCGCGAACACCACCAACTCGGATGTCAAAGTTTCAGGCACAACAATTCTGTCCCCTCTGAACACTATGTTGTCTATCACTGAGAGTTCCTCCTTCACCTCATGGTAGGGCTTTACCTCTGGGCCTAAAATCTTTTTGGCAGGCCATCCAGAAGCAATGTATTTAATCACAGTCTGTAAGGTTTCACTCTCGGCTGTAGCTGCTTGAAGCTGCCCTTTGGTGATACAAGACAGTACCACGGACACCACCTCTTCGTCCAACTCTGGCTCAGCTGCAGAGGTCACCGCTAGCCTGGACAAGGCATCAGCCACTACGTTATCACTTCCTTTTTGGTACACAATGTCAAAGTTATAATACAAAAGTCTGGCAGACCATCTTGCAATTCGTAGTGGCCTTCTACCAGCACCTCCCGACGACAGCAATGTCACCAGCGCTTGATGATCAGTTCGGAGAAGGAATCGCCGGCCCCACAAGTAGACGTGCCAGTGTTCACACGCGAAGAGACACGCGAGGGCCTCTTTTTCCCCCGCAGAATACTTGCGTTCGGCAGACGTCAATGACCGGGATGCAAAAGCTACCGTTCGCAGCTCTTTCCCTGCTTGCTGCTGCAGTACAGCGCCCAGTCCTGTGTCGGAGGCATCCGTAGTCACAACCACCGGCAGTTCTGGATCGAACATGTGGATCACGCTGCATGACGATAACGCTGCTTTGACGGCATCAAAGCTGTGCTGTGCGGCTTCGTCCCATACGAACGCTTGCTGTTTGCGCAATAGTTTCCTGAGCGGTTCTACAACGTCCGCATAGTGTGGCACGAAACGGGCGTAATATCCTGCGAGTCCCAAAAACGATCGTAACGCTGGTGCATCTTTTGGCACTGCTGCCTGGGTGACTGCTTCAACTTTTGAGTGCATGGGTGCGATGCCCTCACTACTCACTACATGACCCAAAAAGGATATTTGGTCCACATCAAAAACACATTTTTCATTCAGTGTGAGACCTGCATTGGAGATCCGTTTCAGAACTTCTCGCAAGTTCTCATCGTGTTCACTGGCAGTCTTTCCCCATACTACCACATCATCTATGTAACACAGTACCCCTTGGCACCCTTTCAGTATGGATGACATCAACTTCTGGAAAGCTGCAGGTGCAGATGCAAGGCCAAAGCATACTCTTCTAAATCTGAAAAGGCCTTCGTGAGTCACAAATGTTGTTAGTTCACGACTTTCACGTGTCAGTTCCAGCTGATGGTACGCAGCTTTCAAATCCAGTTTTGAAAATCTAGTTGCACCTACCAGGTGGTGCAGCAGTTCTTCCGTGTGGGGGAGAGGGAACCCATCCACTATGATGGCCTTGTTCACTTCTCGAAGGTCAACGCAGAGGCGTATCGTCCCATTGGGTTTCTGCACAACAACGATCGCCGATACCCATTCGGCCGCATCAACTCGTTCTATGATGCCCGACAGTTCCAGTTGGCGCAATTCGGCAGACACACGTTCACGGAGAGCAAGCGGTAACCGTCGTAGCTTGGCAGCTACAGGCTTCACCGAGGGACGAACTTTGACTTCGTGCACAAAACCCTTGACCTGGCCAAGTTTACCAGAGAACAGGTGCGAAAATTCACCACGCAGGTGGGCTGGCAGCAACGATGAAGGCTGTGAATCTGTTTGTAGACACGACAGCGTATCCCCTTCAATGCAAAGTTGGAGATTCTGTATGGCATCCAGTCCCAAAAGCGATGTACCACGTTCCACGACGTGAAAAAGAACACAGGTTTGAACCTGCTTGTAGGCTACGTTCGCCAGAAAGCATCCCTTGACTGCAATCCGTTGCTTTGAGTAGTCGACCAGCCTCACTTTAGCATCCGTAAGTGAACAGCCAGAGAAATGTTCTTGAAAGCTTGCTTCGTTAAGCAGAGAGACAGACGACCCCGTGTCGATGAGGAGGCTCAGAGTAGTATTGTTAACATTGACATCGATGTAAATTCCTTTCCCTCGCATACCTTCAGTGCTGAGGTTGAGAACAGAGATAGCATTCGTCGCTTCCGGTGTGTTCTTGCTTTCGGTGTTGCCCTGAGACTCACCTGGGCGTCTTGAACGGCACACAGACGCAAAATGTCCAACTTTGTTGCAGTTTCGGCATTTCACCTTCTTAGCACGGCATTCTCTTGCATTCGCTCGATGTTCGGTTGACCCGCAACGGTAGCACGCCGAAAATCCACTTGCACTCCTACGTTCAGGCTTGTCAACTATTCTTTGCACCACTGAATCAGCTGACAGTTCCTTAAGTTCATGTCGAGTCTGTTCGATGTGCTTGCCAAGCTCCACAGCGCGGCTCAGCGTAAGGCTTGTTCCCTCAAAAAGCAGACGCTCACGTATTTGTTGCGATGTCGACCCCTCCAGTAGCTGGTCTCGTACGGCTTTCTCCATTTGATCACCGAAATCACAGCTTGCGGCTAGCTCACGCAGTGCAGCGGCATAAGCCTCGAAGGGCTCACCCGGCAGCTGACGACGCTGTCGAAAACGGTGTCGCTCCATCAACTCGTTTACGCTTGTTGCGAAATGCTTGTCAAGCAGTGAAATTGCCTCGTCGAAAACATCCGAGTCGGGCTCAGTCTTCATATGTACGTTGATGAGCTCCGACGCAGTAAGTGGCGCCAAACTGTAATATATTCGCTGCCCCTCCAAGCCTAGTGCATTCAGTAGGATAGCTTTTCTGCGTCGCTGCGTGAGGTCCTCGCCGCCGATAGCCTCCAAGTAGTTGAGAAACGCAAGCTTCCATTGTCTCCACGGTACTGATGCAGGACCCGGCGTAGCAAGAAACGGAGGAGGCGGCGGGTTGCAGTTGAATAAGGCAGCCATGGCTTACCGGCGTAGAGTGAGGCGCAGGCGTGAAAAGAGTAGCGGGCGACACGGCAGCGCTGCGAAGCCTAACTTGCCGGAGTGGCGTCGCGAACGACGGAGACTGCTGGAGTGGGCGACGCAACTCGAGCTCGCATCCTTGAGCTTGATGAAGCTTCTGGGCGATGAGTGCAGGCGTGCATCGATCTTGAAGAACTCGCGGTTTTACCTCGTCGCCATTTTATGTTGTATCTCGCACCAATGCAAGATGGCGCGAAGAAAAAGACACCGGGCGAAGGCAAGCCCGAAACTACTGTCGTAACGGCGAAACAACAAAGAGAGCTTTTATTTCCGGTCAGGGCCTTATATACCCTACGCCCGTCACGCACAAGGTTGACTACACTAGTACTATCGTGGAGAGGCTGCCAACCCGCAAACTGAACACAGCTGAACACAGGCAAACACAACAGGGGCAGTGGGCTTACTCTCTGGCGGAGGCTATGCGATGCGGCGGCTCCACGAATGTCACAAATATTAGCTTCTCCAATAGCCCGAGCGGCGGCGCTGGCGTCGGTTTCAATGGAACGTGGGTGCGACGGCGCAGCTGCCTAGTGCCTGCCCAGTGCCCGATCATATTAGTTGGAGTTGCTGAGCTGCGTTGTTTTTTTTCTGTGGCCATCGTCGCGTGTTTTTTTTTTTTCCTTCAGTGTTTTTTTCGCACATAACCTGCACGAGTATGCCTTGCAGTAACTGAGCCATGCCGCGGCATCGACAAAACCACTGTTACGCGCCTGGGTGCCAAACAGGCTATGTTTATGTGAAGGATGGGCCGAAGTTGTCCTTGTTTGGCGTCCCGAAGGATAAAAATAGGCGGAAAGAGTGGGAAAAGAACCTCCATAGAACCTCCCCTGGACGACACGAGCGCAGTATGCGAGCTCCATTACGAGCCACGTTTTGTGCTCAACTCCAACGTAGTTCCTGATCACTGTGAATTGTTTTTCTTTTTATGGTCTAGTTAGGTTAGTTAGTGAAGGAAACTGCGAAGAAGGTACACTGGCCTCCTTGCTGGAAGTTGACTCTCTCGAAGCATCAGGTGACAGAAATGAGTGCAGTCAAACTGCTGCTAGCGCTACTGCCACAGAGGCCACACAAACGTGGTACCCCAGCATTGCACAGGCCTGCGGGTTTCAAACGACCATAACCAGCACGTGGCCAGAAGCGACTCGAGGCTCACTTAGCACATTGCGGGCTATGTTGCGCGGAAGTGTATTGTCCTTTCCAGCACAAAATGTCAAGAATGCATAAAGCTGCTCACTATGACGCCACCAGGCGAAAGTTTTCAACTTGCCCGGCTAACAAACTTCTGTGACCAAGGAGGCCTCCTTTATCCCTCCAGTCAGCTGTACGGCTTTGTGAAAATTCTAGAGGATCTTTTCACAGAAGGCTTCTCTCAGAGTGAGCTACACTCTGACAGCGTTATGGATATGCTGGAAGTTGTTAAGAGTAAGCTTTCCCTCGAAGTTGGCTGCAATGTGCACGCTCTTAGCCTCACAGCTAAAATAATTAGTTTTTACATTGTCACACGTCTGCATTCTTATGTGAAAGGAATTAACTGTGACAAGGCAGGAAAGCGGCAGAGGGCCAAGCAGCTGAAGTTGAACCATTGCACATGAGTTGAAGTGCATGAAACAATGGCTTGCTGTACTTCTTGCAAATAAAAGCTTTGTGTCAGCAACAGCCCTGTTAACTTCATTTTGCTTACCCTTATATAACTGTACATGAGCATAGGCCGGAGCCTTTGTCAAGTGAACTAGTTTTCACTTTTTGTTCAGGCCTCCCTCAATTTCTTTATGGAAAAAACAAACCTGATTTGATTTAACAAATGTGTGCCGGCGTAATGATGGTTAACAATAAACGCAGAAGGCTACTGTGAAGCATGGAACAACTAAAGTGGAACAATGAAATATTTAAGCCATATATACATATTCATTTTGGCTAAGCAAAGGCACAAACCTGGTTAGCATGCCTGATTTTTTTTTTTTTTTTGAGCCCAGCTGGGAAGTATGCACGCACTGTTTTCTGTCTGACAAAATTTTACATTAGGTCGACACGGCATGAAACCGCTTTCAAATTTTTTTTTACGATTGCCCGATAATTCGAAAAATTCGAAGGCCCCTTCCGCATAAGCAACATCTGTCAGCGACGAGCTCTTTGCACAAAAGGTCTAAGTGTTAGGATAGGCAGCAAATTGCCCAAGAGTTGCCGTCTTCCTTTTCCACAAGGTTCTAATATGGCAAATATCATGTGACCTAAACAAATATAGTGCTTGCTAAAGATATGAAAAGACTGTCAAGTACGCCAAAACTAAAAAGAAATAAGAGTGTGAACTGCTTCGAACTGAACCGCCAGAAACGCAAGAAAAATCAAAGCTTCTGCAAGCAAAGCTTCCATTGAAGTTGCCAGTGGCGCCACCTCTTGGATGCGACGCTGACTGCGTCAGAGGAGCGGCTGAGTAAGCCCACTGCCCCCTTCTGGTACACTGTAGCGCGGCGCACACACCTGTCTATTACTACAGTGTACTAGAATAATAGTACACTGTACTATTACTCTAGCCACTATCCTCCTCTAGAAAGATGCCTGCCGCGTGCGCCAAAAACCTGCTGCCCTTACCTTTCCCCTTTTCCTCCTTTCCATTTGAGGTAGAAGCTAGTGATCGTAGCGGTGATCGCTTGCAACACACATGCGCGCATGCGCACACCACCGCATGGCTGCCGACGCCGCTACTATACCGCTAGTCTAGCCGTGACCGCACGACCCCAACCCCCTGCTACAGTGGCTAGTACCCCTGCGGAGATAAGGTGGATGCTGGCGCCATCTCTCGACAACCGACCGCAACTCAAGGCGCGACGGCTACAATGGGCACGGAGAAAGAAGTGACAATGGGTGAGCGAGCGACGTCGCAGGCATCTTTCTAGAGGAGGCGTTGACCTACGCCTCTCCTCCTCCTCACAGATGCGCTCCGATTGGTCGGCGTTTTTTTCGTTACAAATAGATTACCTGCGTTACGGTGGCTACCTGCGTGATGGCGCCGTCGTCGAAGAACAGCTCCGCTGTTAAAATGGCCGGATTGAACCGTGACGCCGCCATTGTTCCTTCGAGGCGGGAATGACGGGAAACACTTAATTCGCCGTGTTCGTGCTCGTGGCCAGTGATTTTCCTGTGGCGTTAATTATTTGTCGCGCTTTGATTTTTTTTAATAAGGTCTTGATCTGGGCGAGTCCGAATGGTGAACCTACGGAAGCTATCGGCGCAGAATATGCACACAAGGACGAACAATGACTAGAACATGTTGTAGTTGTTTTTCATGCGTGTGTGCGTGCTCTGCGCTTATAGCTACCATTGTTTGTTTCCCTAAATTTCCATGAAATCATATCTTTATAAACACACGTAGGTAATAAGTTCCTGTGGCCACGCAAAATAATTGCAGATTGTTGAATTTAAAAGGGCCTCTTTTTCCTTCCTGCATGTTTTTCATTTATATTTTGCGCCGGCACATGACTGTGACGTCATGAGTTTCAAAGTTTGGGTCATTGTGCCGCTGTAACAGTTCTAGAACCTTGCTAAGTCCATTGTTTTACAATACGAAGGTTCTTGAAGAATAGAATGTAGTCCACATATAGTGATAGAAAGGTAACTGTTGCGGTGCAAAAGTCGTCAAACTTCATGACGTCACGGTGACCTGGTGCGCGAATTTCAAAGCGGCGTCATCGGCCATTCTTTCGTTTTGGTGCTTTTTTTTTTTTCCGGCTTGAATAAACCTCCTGTCGTGGTCTCCGATGTCGCGCGGGCGCGTCTCGGATGACGCGCTCCTGCTCTGGTAAGAGTGGCCGTTTTCCTACTGCTGAAGCGTAATTTCCTATTTACCAATACAGCCTGTTTCTCTCTAGTGCACACATGTCAACTCCCCAGAATATTTCGTAGAATTTACGATTTTGGGGCCCTTCCTACGATTTTACGAATGTTATGTCAAGTTTTAGGAAAAATAAATTCAGTACTAGAAAAGGTCCTAAAGGTGTTGAAACATGGGCCGGTGCGAGATGGCCAAAAAAGAAAAAAAAAGTATGGTATTTGCGCTGTCTTGAGTCAGTGCAAGACGCCGCATTTCAGTGGGGCACTTGCTTCCAGCAAGATTATTCAGTATAGTTTCTAGCGCAGACAATCAAGCACCTCCTCTGTGACTGTCCCCACTACAATGTGGCAAGAAAAGTGCTCGCGACTGCGCTTGAAAAACTGGACAATCGCCCCCTCACAGAGGAAAAAGTTTTAGGACACTGGTCTAGACGGGCTTCGGCACTCAAGGCCTTAAGGGCTCTGCTGAAGTTCTTGAGGGCTTGTGAATTGTGCGACCGGCTCTGAATGTTGTAGCGCGTAGGGTCGCGTTATTGCGCGAATTTTCTTTCAATTTTTTTTTCTTTTATGACCTTTTATACCCTTTACCCCTTTCCCCAGTACAGGGCAGCAAGCCGGTATTTACACTGGCTAACCTCCTTGTCTTTCTTCCCCTTCTTTCTCTCTCTTCTAGCGCAGGTAAGGCGTCAGCAGTGTCGCTAAAAATTTTAGTCAGTGATGAGAAAACAATACGTTGCTTGTGAGTCTATGCTCTCACAAGATTACCTGCGTGATTACCTGCGTGAGTATATGCTCTCACAAGCAACGTATTGTTTTCTCATCACTGAGTTTTAGCGACACTGTTGACGCCGATGTTACCTGCTCTACGATGTTACCTAGTCTATGCTCTACCCACCGCGGCGGCTCAGTCAGCTAAGGCGTTGCGCTGCTCAGCCTGATGTCGCGCGATCGAATCCCGGCCGCGGCGGCCGCATTTCGATGGAGGCGAAATGCAAAAACGCCCGTGTGCTTGCGTTGTAGTGCACGTTAACGAACCCCTGGTGGTCAAAATCAATCCGGAACCCTCCACTACGGCGTGCCTCATAATCCGAACTGGTTTTTGCACGTAAATCCCCAGAAAGAAAAAAAAAAGAGTCTATGCTCTGCCTAGTTTGCTACTGCTTGCGTGAAGCGTGTAAAGCTAAATCATTGTTGATAAAGTCCGTGTTCACGGAAGGCGTGCTCTCAGGGCAAACTTCTTAAAAATGCGTCCCCGCCTCCCCCAACCCCCTTCAGGAGATTTTAAAGCTCGAAGGTTGGCAAGTATGATGCAGTGTCCTTTCAAAGCAGGTCAACGAATAAACATTTTGCTGTACTGTTGCAAATGTTCGTCATTATTTTCTTTATTTCCAGGTAGAGAAGCTGAAGTACAACATTGACTCATACGTGGAAAGCGGTCTCGTGTGCCCTGGGTCACGGAAAGAGGTATCGCATACGTATGATAAACAATTTCGAGCAGTCAAATAAATAACTGAATGAATTACTTTGGTCATATTAGTAAATGTCTTAGTGCAGTTCGTTGGATCTTTGCCAATAATTTCATGGTATTTTCTTTTCCACATTCGTCGAAATTTTTTATTCGGCCCGCGTTAATGTTGTCCTGATTCACGCTCAAAAAAAAAAATACTCAGCACGGTACACACACATTAACACCACGAGCCTCTCGTCGAGGTTGCGTGAGGATCTGCGGAGCTCCGCCCTCGACGACCAAACCTGGGCGACACAGCACGCCCGTGAGGCGGCGGCGAAACAAGCCCTCGACGTCCCCTCATGGGAGGCTTAGGCCCGGCCATCATAAAGTGCTGGTTCTACAATAAAAGTTTATTCCTACTCCTCCTCGGTGACTATTATAACGGAAAGAAAGCTATTAAAAATCTCCTTTGTCGGATAACGCAATTCTGTCACACCACTGGATTACTTTACTTAAAGCAGCTGGATTACGCAAAGCAGGATTTTGGCCTGTTAGCGAATTTCAGGAACTAGTACTCTAATAAGTACACTTTATGCATGCGTGCCAAGTGTAGAATTGAAACCGAACAGGTAAGGAGTCGTATCCACTTAGCCAAAATTCTGTTCTTATCACCAGTTCGGAGAAATGAGCCTTCAAAGCCTGTGGCGAAATTATTTTATCGCAGATATCAGAGCTGCATTCAGCTGCCAAACAGATGTGTTCCCAATACAGCTGATTTCGAATAGCATTAGAACATCCCATGGTAATTTAATAATCGCAAATTAATGAAGACTTGTTACCTTACATTTCGCTGCGATCTTGTTGAGCAAGTGGTTCCCGGTTCTACGCGTAACTAATCTGTTTCGACCGGATTGATATATCTGCTACAGGAAATCATTATTACGTTTCTTCCACTCAAGGGGATCCCTTATTATGGCATGGTCACCCTTGCCTGTCTTTGTAAATTAAGTCAGACATCCCTATGTGTCTTACTTATCTGGGAGATAAGCTTTACAAATGGCTGTTACTTTCCTTTAGTTTCAGACATTTCTGCTATCATTGAGCAGCAAAGAGTTCCTGTTCACGGCTACCGGATTTTTCGACTTGAAGCTGTCCCTTTTGTCTAAGGTAAGTGACCCCTCGAAGCCTCACTGGCGGTACAGTAAACAATGGCCGGCGCGCAAAGCGCTATGAAATATAGCGAAGGAACACCGCGGTGACTTCTACCTAGCTGTGTGCTTATTCCGATGCGTTAAGACGCGAACCAAAGCAAAAAAAATAAAAAAATAAAAAAGAAATAGGCCGCCATCCCGACCTGCGAACGTGAATGTCCAGCTAAGCTGTGTCAAACACCACGTGCACATGGTCGAGCATTGTATTCACGCTGTTCTTCTGGTGTCTTTAATCTCCGTAGTCTACCCATGGCAGTCTTAGTATGAACTGAATGAGTTGCTAGACGGGTCTCCCTTTTATATATTAAAGCGTGGTGACGTCACTAGGTATATACATAATATATATATAATAATATATAATATATATATATATATATATATATATATATATATATATATATTGCAAAGACGAAGTGAAGTAACTTGGCCGCGGGCGCTCGCAAGGCGGGCGCTGGAAGAGGAGACAACGAGGAAGAGAATAGAACAGCCGGCCCAGTGAACGGGTGCTGTGTCTCTGTCTCCTCGATTCGGCAGGGGTAAATATTTTATTTAATTTTTCTAAACCCCACAATAACAAATGTCTCCTTGACTCAATTACCATGGCGCAGACGACGAAAGCCCAGCCTTAGAGCGCCTAACCTAACCTACCGCCTGCAGAACATACATCGTAAAATACCTGGGCGTAATATATGATGACCGGCTAAATTGGCGCAAGCCATAGCCTCCTCGATTTTATCAAGAAGGCTATGCGCAAGCAGATTGAACACATAAGTAAAAAGGGGTGCGAGCAATTGGAATGCTAAGAAGGCTTTGCAACAGACAATCAGAAATGCGGAGACACTCTCTTGTGATGAGTTATAAAATGTACATACGGCCAATTTTGTAATTCGGATGTGTTCTATATTCAGGTGCGCCGACATACAAATTACACCCCCTTGTTCCCCTGGAACGGGAAGCTCGACGCCTGTGCCTTAATTGGATTGCCAAAGTTCATTGCCAACAATGTAGTATTCCTAGAAACACATTCACCGTCTCTTTTGTGCAGAATTTTGGTTATTAACGGTCCAAACCTTCTTAAAAATATACGAATTCCCTATAAAATTACAAATTATTTTTATTTCCCAGCCTGCAATATTTTTTTTTTTCAATCTAATTCCTGGCCCCGGTTCCACACTTCTCAGATCGTTCTCGTGCAGGCACTAGTTGGTCCCTTAGATGTGCGATTATGCGAGATCCCTCCAATTTGCCGTGAGAGAGAGAATCTCCAAATTATTTTCGACGATATATCTGTGTGCCAGAAGGGTGAATGGGCGCGCCAACGCCGTGAAAGAGCGTACGCAGCAGAACGTACGTCCAGTGGTTCGGAAGCCCTAGTCGAACGAGAGGTCGTTGGCCAAATACGCCGCGAACGACAGCAGAGCCGGCAATGTGATGGGTTATGTTCGACGACGAAGCATCTAATGACGGCTGACTGCAACGTTGACATTGCACGCCCGGATGGAAAATGGTTTACTTCGTTTATGCTCGAGCGCTTCGGGCTGACGTGTGTGAACGAACCGATGGTACCAACTACAACAGACCGGACGTGTATAGACGTGGTGTTTATGAAGAACGTGCCTACTGTTGCCGTACACCCTCTGGCGGTGTACCATAGCGACCATAAGGCCATGGTCACTGTGGTCACTAAATAAATGAAAACCACCGGATCTTATATATTTCTCATTCTCTTATAGTTCAAATAACCAAAGACACCATCACACCTTAATAGTCATAATTGAAAATACATAATTCCCACCATAGTACAGCTTCGCTGGTCTTCCATCTCCACCCCCGTGAGAGGGCTGACACTTTTTTTTTTTATAGAACGCGTGCACAGACAACAGTCTTTATTCCTAATTTAGCATATTGCTCATACTGATGCCATCTCATTATTCTTTCCAGCTTGCCGGCGCCGTGTTTATTCACACCACCATTCTCAGCCAGATGATGCGTCTTGGTCGCGGCTGCGTTGGAACCGGGGTCCCTTCTACAAAACAAGACGAAGACGAAATCGGAGAGCACGGGAGAAATTACATTGCATCATACTTTTACTAGTAAATTTTGTTTCTGCTGTAAAGCTGCACGAATAAATAAAAGCCGTCATATAAGAAAATAAACGTACCTAAACGGACTATAACGCATTGGTGGGAACACGAATATACCTATATTAATAACTCGCATACTTGTCTCACAAACTGACGTTAAGTTGAATCTGCTCGGAGCCCTCCGTTCCCTTTATTTTCCTACTCACATAAGAGTTTACGAAGTCACGAAGCCGTTTACACTCGGTTCATTATTCTATCGCTACACTGAGTCGGAGCCTCCGCTGCGATGATGATGATGATTTATTGGTATCCCTTTTGAAACGGGGCGGCGACAAATAGTCACCTAGCCTGCTTGATTTAATCAGGTATACTATACATGTTATTTATCTAGCATTTTTGTATACCTCTCATTATTATTTTTCTTTTTCAAAAATTTACCTTGTACCGCTGCCTATGATTTTAAGAGATCAGGTCGTATCTATCTTTGCGCTGTGTAGGGTGCCTCGATGCCAGCGCCGCCGGCGGCGGCGCTGGGCATCGAGGCACCCTAGCGATGATGATGTAGTAGCGGCCAGCCCTTTGTAACGGGTGGACACACGCAATGTCCTGGCCTGGAGGGTTTAAACAAATAAATAGATAAATAAATAAAAAAGGAGAAAGAAAAGGAAAGACAGAAAGGAAGGAAATGTGCACTTCGTAGGTCACTATGCAAACTAGAGTCACATCCGGCGCACACTGGTCCACCACTCAGTCAGTCGCTTTTTGGTGGCCACTACAGCGCAGGTCCGGCCGACGTTGCGTCCATTCGCGATGTGGTTTCCATCTTCTGCCTCGAGCATGTGAAAACCGAGTGCCCGAGGGAGATCTGTGTCTTCTGCCGGAGCAGTCTGCAGGCCAGCGCATCGAAGGATGAGATGCTCTTGCGTCTCGGCCTCCGCCCCGCAGAGCCTGCACTTGGTGCACATACCGGTGTCTTGGAAGCGGCTGTGGTATACGAGAGTGCGCAGTGTCCCTGCCCTCGCCTCGAACAGGAGGCTGCTTCCAATGCTGTTGTCATAGAAGCACTCCGCGCTGATCCCTCGTTTGTTTCCCCGGTAGAGTTCAAGGGTGAATTTCGACTCGGTGGATTTCAAGGGTGGATTTTGACTCAAGGGTAGATTTCGAGTTCAAGGGTGGAGCGCTGTGACCATCGAAGCGCTCCCTGCAGGCGCTTGTTAGTGTCACGAGGCAGTACTTCGCTTCACCGCTCTTAGATGGCGGTGCCGGAGCCGACGTGACATCCGTTAGATCCATTGCAGGAAGTCATTTATAAAACCCGGCATAGAACGCTTTCGTGTTAAAATAATTTGAGTATCTCCAAGCCAGGGGTTTATCCAGAATTTCGACTTTAGGGGGGTGTTACCAGAACACGGGGGTGTGTGGGACTCAGCACTGCTCAGTTCGTGATGTAACTGTCGTGCCTATCGCAGTCTATCTGTGCATGTTGCATGTCGGTCTATGGCCTAGGTGTAAAGTGGCAGCCTGTAGCTTATGACACTTACAATGATGTGGTAACGCTACCATAGTAGAGATAATTTAACCAGTTCTTGATGCAGGCACCTGGCTGCCACTAGTGTACCGTCCACTACTGCACTGCTAAGCACTGGCCTTTCACGGTTCGACATACACGGGTAAAGTAAGTTACTGACCGCGGATTTACCAACCGCGGGGGCGAGGCTGCAGGCATACAGACTTTCCCGTACCGGTCTGTCTCTGAAATGTCTTTCAGTGGCCTCGTTTTCCGAGAAAGATGGGGCTTGGTGCTGATGACGTTCGTTGCTTACACACATTATTCAGTAAATGCTAGGTGCTGGCAAATGGGGATTTAGTAGCTAGAAAATGCTGGTTGCTGACCGTTCATGTTATTTAAAAAAAACTGGCATTTTACTTCCCATCTGCAGTTATAAGCAGACACGTCTGCTGGAATGCTTGAACGTTATCATGATTAAATATTAGCTGTGTGTACCAAGATGGAAACTAATTGTATAGCAATTAAAAAGTGAGGCATGTTGAAACATTAACCTATCTGCCATGTAACGCAGTGTTAAAACCTGTTACATTGTACATTTTGTAATCCTGTACTCAAGCACTTGCAGTGTTAGTCAATAAAAAGTGTTTTAAAGTTTAAAGCTTCAATGAAAACGATTAGGTTTTGGATGTGATGATGCCTTTTTGAATGAAGACATTTTGCTTTAGTCACTCACAGGTAAAGCGACTCTTTCGCATGGACAGTGAAGCCATTTCAATCCGCTACGAGGTGGTCAATGCCGGCGACGACAAGGAAAGTGATGTCAAGGTTGATGGAACTGAAGTGCCTGGCGGGGGTTCTGGCGAGCCTCATGTGAGCGGCGGCTTCGGCTCACATTCCGTGAGCGCACTGCTCAACAGCAACTCGCAGAGCATGGACGTCAGTGAACACGACCTCTTCGGTGAAGCTTTGAGCAGCTCTGACGAGGATGACGTCAACATCGTCGACTCGGGGGGTGGAGGAGGAGCTCTCATCACGACCTCCAAAGCAGAGGCATCCATCGTTGTCGGGAAAACGGGACGGCGGCTCTTCACCGGACATGGTGACTGACTTCCGGCGGGGCATGCTGGCAGCCACCGATAACATGACGTCTAGTGCGAGCACCAGCGCAGCGGCAACAAGTTCACTTGTGGACGAGTACGTCGATGACCCCGATTACGACGATGACAAGGAAGTTATAGAGTTTGCCACCAAGAAGGAGGAAGGCGATGACGTGGACGAACCGGAGCGCTACAACTCCGTGCTTTTGAACCGGCTCTTGAACGAAGGAAGGCCCAGGAGCTTGAGATAGCGTCGATAGAGAAACAGGCGCTCAAGCAACGGTTCCAGAATATTGTCAACACTCTCAAGATGGAAGAGAGTGAGAAGCAGAGGGAGTATGATGACATCGTGCCGCTGCTTCACCAGTGATCGTGCTGCTATGGAGATGTACTAATGTACTGGAAAGTTTTGATAAAGTTCATACCTCTCATTGGCCTTGCCTGTAGGACGAAGACCTGTTTGTGATCTCCCAAGAAATACATTCTTGCAATTTGTGGGACCACAGCGCTGCTTTTCCAGGTGTGGTGACTATTTGAAGGTGTTGTTGGAGACTGTAGACAGATTGCTATTCTTTTTCTTTTTGCATGAAAATTGTCATGCAAAGGTTTGACTGCCCAGATGTTTCTTGAAAGATTTTTCGCTCTGAGAACAGAGAACAGCAGATTTTATTTGAAAAAAGTGCCAGCCTGTTTTTAGAACGTGGAGATGAATGAACTGTGTAAATATTCTCAACCATCTGTAGGCAATTTGTATACACTGGCTTCATTTCAAATAAACTGAACCAAATTTAAGCAGCTCACAACGGTTTTTATGGCTGTGCTCCAAAATGTGACATTTCACTAAAATGCAGTGTTATTGTGAATTTTATGTGCTTCGGAAGATCGACACGAGTAATGCATGTTTTGAATAACACAGAAGTGACAGCTGAAGACTATGCTACCTGTAGTGGTGATGGTTTGGGTTCTTTCATTTCAGAGGAGTTTATTAAAAGTGCGACGGAATCATGAGGGATCCAATATAAAACAGCTTAGGCATAGTACGTAGGCCAGCTGCCATCAAAGCAATAATGCTTTTAAAGAACAATAAATTAAACGTAGGTCAAACGAAATTGATAAAGTGAGATGCTAAAATGTTGTATGTGCTACTGTTGTCGAGAACAGTGCTGAGATAATGTAGAACTATTTCAATATGTTTTTATGCCAAGTTCGCCATTAGCCTTCCGTGATATGTCAAAATGAGTCGAACCAAACCCAGATGGGCAGGTGCCGCGCCCATTTGCGCGGAGTCTGAGCCATTTCGACCTATCGCAGAGAGCTAATTGTGGATTTGGCATAAAAAACCGATTGAAATAGCTTTCCGTTATCTCAGCTCTGAGCTCTTTCGTTAAACAACGCAGACGTTAGCATTCACGGAAAATAGAGTATACTCAAGCGTGCCTGGGTGAAGTAAAACCTTGCTTGCGATATAAAACTATCTTTATTAGTGGTATTGGATAAAATGGAAGTAAGGTTGACAAGATTAATGCGAAGCATTTATCAAACAAGTGAAACGATGCAGCCGGGTTATACGGCATGTTTTGCAGAAGATGCATTGGAAGTTTTTAGATAATGTGATAACTCTGTAGGGTGGCAAGAATACCAACTTCTAAGACTTAAAAATGCGTTGTAGACAAATGTTTTCCAGCTACCATCAGTTCTGTATGAATATTCACGCCAAAGTTAATCTATGCTGAAGCTTGCGCTGTGGTGAATACTCGGGTGTTGGCTGCATTGATCATATGTTGTAACAACCTCTCCCATTTGCCATTCTTTTAACCAGCGTCGTTGGCTGGGCAAGATCAGCCACTCGGCACCACCAGTTACGAAGGATAGAAAATGAAATGGCTCGTTACAAAATACGCAGCAGGCCAATGGGCGATTATGCATAGGGTGTCTCGACAGACTTGCTCGCCGTAGCCTAATGAGGTTAAATTCATGGTGACCTCTCGTGCCAGAATTGAGAACTTTGCGCCTCGCCAGTCTACATACCTCCATCCAGTCTCCACCGCTGCTGGTCGGCAAAAACATGTATGGAGGGGCTTTATTGGAAACAAGTGTTCCCGGCATTAGCATAGCCAGCAAGGGGGGGGGGGGGGGGGGGGGCACACCGGGCGCGTATTCGCTCCCCCCCCCCCCCTCCAGAGAGAGGCAAGGAAGGGGAACGGCAGTGTGTTTAACCAGAAGGTAAGGTCCAGTTTGCTACCCTACGCTGGGGAGTGAGGGGAGAGAAAATTTCTGTGTGAATATGCGGCCTGCCATGCCCTCCTCACCTGCTCCCCCTGCCTCGCCCCAGAAAAAAAAAAAAATTCTGGTGGTTCCCGGCAGCGGCACTAGCCGAGCGTGTTCGCAATGCGCAACATGTGTCATCGGTGCGATTGAGGAAGATATATATATATATATATATATACAGAGATCTGTAAACGGGCTGTGCTATGCAAGGCTGCTTGTCGAACCAAAATTCTCGTGCGTCCACAGACTCGAGCCGCGGACCAAGCGTGAATCAAGTGCAGTCAATGCACTACAAATGCTGCTGCTAGTTTTCCTATTGGTATTATTTTCTCAGTCTCATTCTTTTAGGAGTCATTGAGGATAAGTAAAATGAAGACCAACTGATGTGCTTAAGTAGTATGCATCGGTTCAAAGCAACAGGATTAAGTCGTAGAAAACTACAAAGTTAAGTCAAAAGCAGTCTCATAGAATAAAAAATCGCTGCTATGTTTATCGACAATGTTCAAGGTCATGGTGCTCGTATCACACCTGCTCGAAGTAGCGCTGAAACCCGTTCCGTCGATAGCTCAGTTGGTAGAGCGGTGGACTGTAGAGGAAATTCCGAGCTGTTATCCATAGGTCGCTGGTTCGAATCCGGCTCGACGGAGTTTTTTTTTTTTTTTTTTTTTTTTTTTTTTTTTTTTTAGTTTATCGCGATGTGCGGGTTACAACATTATTGCCCAGTAAAAGTGGGAGAGCCGTAATTCTTGCATCGTGGAATTTGCCATTGTGCTCCAGCCTGATTTCGACGCAGTGTCCATTTTCAAATGCAGTCGACGTCATAATTAAGTTTACGAGACGCTACGTTCTGTGCGTATGAACGAAGACTTTTGCGGAGCAGCACGTCGTTCTGTTGATCATGTAACTTAAGCTATGGTATATATCTTACGGGTAAGCGAAGGACTACAAGCAAGGTATTTCGGAAAATTCCTGCTGACCTGCCGAAGCCACGACAACATCGATGAATTAAGTACGAGAATATGGTTCATGCCTATAATCATGAAAGTGCGCTAAAAATGGAGACGAAGATGTAGACACAACACACATGCTTCGTCTTTGTTTTCAGTGCGCCGCTAATCTAAATTAACAATGAACCAATACCACTTGCCCAGTTTGGTGCCGCACCAGACCAACAATTAACGAGGCGCTGAAGCTATCGGCTAATGAAGTATGCTAATCTAAATTGTGCTTCCATTTATGTCAACTATAATGTTTCCTCTTCGATTGTTTTCTGTAGCCGTCTTAATTGCTGAGTAAGGAAAAGTGGCGATGCTCCATAAATCGATCTCGCAATGGCTTTTGACCTCGTATGTCACGATACATTCTCTATTCAATACTTGCGCGTGTTCCTGTGGGACACATATTTCGGAGGGGGTCAAAGTACCCTAGCTACAAAAATTGTACGGCCAGTCTGATTGTTAATCGGTAGCCAACGCAGAGAATTGATGTCGGTGCGACAGGGGTTTCCGCTATCGCTCTTGTTGTTTGCGTTGTGTTTGGAACCCTTGAGTGTAAAAATAATCGATTAGTAACCAACTGATAGCATTCTAGGCGCTTGACTTTGGTGGAGGTTACTGAAGTTAGAATACTGGCTTACGTACGCGGACGACGCTGCCATCGTCTACCCTGATAAAAAGAGTGTTACGAACGCAATGACAAATAAAAGGTTCTGTGATGTCACATAAAGAAGTGCCAGGGCCTTTGGCATCGCGGATGGTCATCGCCGGCGCGTCTGTGTGCGACACGGCCGAATATATATATTGGAGGCCGTTACCTGTGCCGTTGTCAGATCACGTGTTCGCATGAGCGAGTGCGACACGAGGCTACGCAGGAAAAGAATTGAGACAAGCTAAATGCGCAACGTGTGAATTTCATAAATTCTGATTTTGGATTTCTCAAGCGGGCCGTACCCGGCTGCAGTGCAATGCCGGGACGACCCGTGGCGCCGGTGGGGCAAGCCCCGCACACAGCGCCGCGTTACAAAAATTCATTTAATATCGAGAGACCCATAATAAGGTCGTATCAGATATTAAGCTGATAAGAACAGATACTACACATTTGATCTTAGCCCAAAAGGCCGAGAAGCGATAACATATCCAAACTGTCGGCCGAGAGGCATCTTAACTGACCTCCAACGTGGAGCCGGTGAAAAGCGAAGCGAGAAACAAAACTTACCAATTACTGGATAAAATAAACCATGCAAGAAAGTTGCTGTCAATTTGATTGACGTGTACGCACGATGACCTTTATGCTACACCTTGTACAACTTATTGAATTTGCGTTTCAAAATGAAAACAAACTACACGCCCTCACTAAACGTGCGTGCAGGCAGTACTAGCTCCGAGAACAACCTACAGGGGCGCTGGGAGCGCCGCTCGCGTGACGTCAGGGCACGGACTCGCGCTTGTCGTCTGCTGCCGTTCGGGCGCTGTCCCGGCGCTTTCTGCAGTGTTTCCGTTTGTTCGCCGTTGTTCCCTGTGCTTGTATACTTATGACGGTCACCTCAAATAGATTTTTACTACGTTATATTCGCGCAAACTTATTCAAAGTGCTTATTTCCTAGACGACAATTTATTTCTCAAGGACAACGCTGCAGTGCCAGCCGAAGGAGCTCAGACCAGCCCATTGCGCGTTTCTCATGCGCGGACTTTGCAGATTGAGGAACTAACAAAGAAAGCATAAATATCACGTGACTAATAAAAGCATCAACACATAAACATAGCACATAAAAATCCAGTTAGGATACCATATCTGCAATGGTGCAACGAGCATTTCACTATGTCTGCTACAGACGACTGCTATATTTACCTTGATTTTAACCCATTAAAACGTGTTTGCTTATGACGAGTAGCTCATGGTATATCTATTTTTTCATTTTTCTTCACAGAAACGCTCAGCAGTAACACGAGGACGTGACACTACAGTTTAGATTCAACCAGCACCACTTATTCCTCTAACTGCTTCTCAAAATTAGGCCGTTCTTCACCGGTTAATTTTAAGTGGCGGTAATTTGAAGTATAACTGATTGAGGCTTACAGCCATTTGCATAATCCGCAAAGGAATGTACCTAATATTTATTAACTGTTCCGTGGTACACGTTCAACTCGTGCAATTTACTGCTGCTTATTTCTTGAGGAACAGACATCACGAATCTGTTAGGCGAACGGACACGGGCTGCTCGGCCCAATTTTTTTTAGTGAAATATGCCTTTTGGACCGTATGGCTGCAGCTAGAAAGAAGCCTAAGCCTTATTCATTAGCAGTATGGGGCTTTTTGAAGATATTACCACGGGGATGAGAGTAGCAAAAAGGGATAGGAAAATTATATTTACAAGATATATACAGAGAGAGACGGCTCCAGGCAAGATGGCAGAACAGCACGAGCGCTGCCCCGACCGTCGTCTTCACCGTCTTTCTGGCGCATTCTTCTATGCTCGGCATAGCGCGTGACACAGAACCCCCGCCGTCGAGAGCGCCGTCTCGGCGCTTAGGAGCAGTAGGATCGTGTCCAGCAACATAAGGCTTAAGGCGGGAGACGTGCACG
Organism: Dermacentor silvarum; assembly: GCF_013339745.2. Lineage (NCBI taxonomy): Eukaryota > Metazoa > Arthropoda > Arachnida > Ixodida > Ixodidae > Dermacentor > Dermacentor silvarum. The sequence goes on along the minus strand of NC_051162.1, from coordinate 125,924,689 downwards.
ATATCAGTGGCGGACGCGGCAGATGATCGACTGTCCAATGGAGTCATCTCGTACGTGACGTCAGTGATCTGGCGTAGGACCTTGTAAGGTCAGGAGTATCGGGAAAGAAGCTTTGACGACAAGCCAACTTGGCGCAAGGCGTCCAGAGGAGGACCAAAGAGCCCGGAGAGTAATTAACGACTCTGTGATGGCTATCGTAGCGGGCCTTCTGGGACAGCTGGGAGGCATAAAGACGATCCCTTGCAATTTGGCGAGCCGTGGCAGCCCGAGAAGCTGCATCGCGGGCGTAGTCGGTAACAGGGTGCACAGGCGATGGTAGAAGAGTCTCGAAGGGCAATGTGGGATGGCGGCCAAACAAGAGATAAAAGGGGGGAAAGCCAGCAGTGCCATGGCGTGAAGAGTTGTAGGCAAATGTCACATAAGGCAAGGTGATGTCCCGATCACGGTGGTCTGAGGAAACGTACATGGAGAGCATTGTGGTCAGCGTGCAGTTGCGGCGCTCGGTAAGCCCATTGGTTTGCGGATGGTATATAGGCAGTGGTTAGCTTGTGACGGATGGAACACGAACGAAGAATGTCGTCGATGACTTTGGACAGAAAGGAGCGACCACGGTCGGTCAGCAGCTGTCGAGGAGCGCCGTGGTGAAGAATAACGTCGTAAAGTAGGAATTCCGCAACGTTAGTGGCACAGCTTGTCGGTAGTGCCCGTGTGATAGCGTATCGTGTCGCGTAGTCCGTAGCGGCGGCAATCCACTTGTTCCCAGTCAGAGATGTTGGGAATGGCCCGATGAGATCAAGGCCGACGCGGTAGAACGGGACACCGGGAATGTCGATGGGCTGAAGAGGACCGGCTGACGACAAGGATGGATGCTTGTGGCGCTGGCAAGACTCGCAAGAAGCAACGTATCGGCGCACAGAGCGGTGGAGGCCTGGCCAGAAGAACCAACGCCGAACGTGATCGTATACGTGCGAGTTGCTCCGAGATGTACAGCGGTTGGGGCATTATGAAGCTGTTCGAGGACAGTGGAACGGAGTGTTTCGGGAACAACTAGTAGAAGCTCTGGGCCATCGGAGCTGGTGTTGCATCTGTATAAGATGCCGTCACGAAGCACGAATAATTGTAGGGACGGGGCACAGTCATGAGAGCGTAGACGGCGGATAATTGACCGCAAATTGGCATCGCGGAGCTGTACACTGCATGCGTATGTCGGATAAATCGGATATCGCGAAGACACAGGCGTCCGAATCGTGCGCTGACAAGTCGGGAGGGTCCACTGGATGACGGGATAGGCAGTCCGCATCCTGGTGCAGTCTGCCAGACCTATAAGTGACGTCAAAGCTGTATTCTTGCAGTTTCAGTGCCCAGCGACCAAGTCGTCCAGTCGGATCTTTGAGGGAAGACAACCAGCAAAGCGCATGGTGATCTGTGATGACCGAAAAGGTGCGGCCAAACAAGTACGGTCGAAACTTTCCGACAGCCCAAACTAGTGCGAGGCACTCGCGCTCAGTGATCGAAAATTTGCACTCTGAAGAGGAAAGAATGCGACTGGCATAGGCGATGACGCGGACGCGTCCTTGTTGCTCCTGGGCGAGAACAGCGCCGATGCCATGTCCACTGGCGTCGGTGCGAAGTTCAGTGGGGGCTGACGGGTCAAAATGGGCCAAGATGGGTGGTGACGTAAATAACGTCGTGAGCGTGACGTTTCCTTCTTCAAGAGTTCCGTGAGCGGACGGGCAACGTCGGCGAAGTTCTTGACAAAACGTCGAAAATAGAAGCACAAGCCGACAAAGCTCCGTACGTCTTTAGTGGAACGTGGCATAGGGAAGTCTTTGACAACACGAATTTCTTCTGGGTCAGGTTGAGCGCCTTCAGCACTCACAAGGTGGCCAAGCACAGTGATTTCGCGGCGTACAAAACGGCATTTGGCAGAGTTGAGCTGAAGGCCTGCTCGCCTGAAAACCTCAAGAACTGCCGACAATCGGCTAAGGTGACTGTCAAATGTCGGTGAGAACACGATGACTTCGTCAAGGTAACAGAGACAAGTTGACCATTTGTATCCACGGAGGAGGGAGTCCACCATCCTTTCAAATGTGGCTGGGGCATTACACAGTCCAAAGGGCATTACCTTAAACTGGTAAAGTCCATCGGGCGTAATAAATGCGGTCTTTTCACGGTCTTGATCATCGACGGAGATCTGCCAGTAGCCTGACCTCAGGTCGATAGAAGAGAAGTATGTAGAGCCGTGTAGACAGTCGAGTTCGTCATCGATCCGCGGCAAAGGGTAGACGTCCTTGCGCGTTACCTTGTTTAAGTGGCGGTAGTCGACGCAGAAGCGCCAGCTGCCGTTTTTCTTCTTGACTAGAACGACCGGTGATGCCCATGGACTGGATGAAGGTTCAATGACGTCCTTGGTGAGCATCTTGTCGACTTCACGCTGTATCACTTCTCGCTCGGCATGGGACACGCAATAAGGACGTCGTCTGATTGGGCTAGCGTCCCCAGTATTGATCTTATGAGTGACCACAGATGTCTGTCCCAAAGGACGGTCATTGAAGTCAAAGATGTCGCGGTAGAAGTTCAATATGCGACGCATATCGGCTGTCTGTGCAGGCAGGAGGTCAGACGCGATCATCTTGTCAATATCAGCGTCGACGAGATTGTGCGAGGAAGAGGAAGGAGCAGAGGATAATGAAAATTATATTTACAAGATATAGAGAGACGGCTGCAGGCAAGATGACAGATTTGGTTTGGTGCCTATAGATATAGCACAACCCACTACGGGGTTCATGAACCCCGTAGGCCATGAATCGGGCGGCAGTGGGAAGAAAAATTAAGGATACCTAAATGGGATTTTCTTACTTAAGAATGAGATAATAAATGAATTATAATCGTTAATATTAATTTTCATGCTATAGCATCTTAATATTTGAAGCAAATATTTTTGTTGTCTTGTGAAACAACACGAGCGCTGCCCCCGAACGTCGTCTTCACCGTCTTTCTGGTGCATTCTTCTATGCTCGGCATAGCGCGTAACAATATCGTTATTCCCCTGTGGAGGTCAAAAATCAAGTGAATTCATTTGAGGCGTCTTCTCTATGAGGCGGGTATGTGAGGTTCTATTTTATGTACTCACGAAGCGAATAGTCCTCAGTTTGTGTAGTTACACAACGCAGGATCGAGACATGGTGAGGCAGAAGGCGTTTGAATTTTCCTCTTCAGCGAAGCCTAAGCTGCGCTGTATAGCCTCGAGTATACCTTAGGCATTGCAATTGGCGCTTAAAGAACTGCTTCATGGTTTCAATTCGAAGTTGTAGTGAACTGATGGGTTTCGCGAATAATGCGTGCCTCACCATATCCACAGTTGGTAGATTTAGTTGCGTAAGGGCTGTGCCATGATGTCGATAAAGGCAACTGAGGTTCACTATAAAACATTTTCTCGCATGCAGTTGATAGGCTCTCGATCTTAACCACGAAACTGTTCTTTCAGGTGACTGCTGTTACGGTATTTGTGAAGTATATACATACTATACGTGACGCGCCGTCGTGTTAACAGCCATGAACAATGCGTTTTCTGGGTGCCTGTTTCACAAAACGGTGAAAGTATTAGCAAACGTTTTCATGCAAAATGCGCGCCTAACTCTTCCTTTTACACATTCATAAAGTAGCCATATTTGACTAGAACAACTCACCATAGTAATAAGAATCATCATAAAAGATTCGTTGGGCAGTTCCCTTCTAACACGCATTCATAATATTAACACCAAATACCCATACCAAGATTTTTCTTCCTTGTGAAATGCAATGTCTCTCATTGCTAAGCACTAAGGGTACGTTAAAATGTTTTGCGGAGCATCATACACAACTTCGTGTGTTGAAATTGCAGACATTTTCACGCAAAGTTTATGGACAGACACTGCGCATATACGCATTGCAAAACCAGTAGACCCCTTCAATGCTACATAGCTTGCGATATTCGAGAGGGAAACAGCGCGAAAAAACACGACAAGAAGGGAGACACACACCAGCGCTGACTGACGACTGAATTCTTTATTCAGAAAGGAACACATATACCAAAAGAAAAAGAAAAAAAAGGGTATATCACTGCGCATGGGCAAAAAATAGACACTGATTAGATTTGGATTTCCCGCGAATTATGACGGTTCCGGAGATATGTTAGTTCTGCCTCAGACAAGGCCACAGACGGAGTGCTGACGCAAGACGCACCATTCCTTGCAATGGCAGCAGCCTCAAAGATTTCTCGGGCACACGCGTTTGCGGATCATGCACTGCGAAAAGTCAAGTCCCGGATTATGGCACAGATCACAAACACTGTAGTGTAAGGCCAAGTTGCTGCCAGTACCGGAGCGAAGGCTGTAGGCATTCTCTCTTAAGCGATCGTTTAGGCAACGACCAGTCTGTCCAATGTAGGAGCGACCACAGGGGAGAGGCACCTCATACACCACGCCTGATTTGCACTGGACGAATGGTGTGGCATGGTTCTTTGTACACGCTGGTTGTCTGGATTTCTCCTGGTTGACCTGGCAGCAAAGTCGACCTAGCTTGTTAGGCGCGGACAAAACTACACGAACACCTGCCCGCTGCGCTATTCTCTTTATGCTGTGCGAGACGCCATGAATGTAGGGTATGATGGCATACCTGCTTCTGCCGCCGTCTGGCTGCTTCACGGGCGACAGTTTTGCACACTTTTCAAGAAGTTTTTCCGCGACGCCGGTGAGGAGTGGACGCGGGTATCCTGCACTGAGCAGCCTCTCCACTTGGGAACAGAAGCTGGTGTGCACCTGGTGATAGCAGGAGCGCTGGAGAGCGTTTCCCCAGCGCGGCTGAGGCAACACCTTTCTTGATGAGCTTGCTGTGGGCCGAGCTGAACGAGAGAAGGCCCATCTTTGAGCGAGGAGCATACTCCCAACAAACGTGATCCTGCTTGCACGTTAGCTTGAGGTCTAGGAAACGAAGGCTGTCATTCTCCGGACACTCCTTAGTCAGTGTGAAGACATTGAGGACTTCACAGAACTTGGCGTAAGCTTCCTGGAATTGAGTAGGGGCGTCGTGATGGCCTTGTTCAAGAACAATTAGAAAATCGCCCACATAACGAAAAACCTTCTGAACAGACACCTGCAGAGACGATAGCGACGTGTGCAAATGCCGGTCAAAATTAGCCAAGACCAGATCACTTAGTAAGGGCGCAATACAGGAGCCTATACAAACTCCTTTTTTCTGAATGTGCGGTTCGTCCATGAAGTTGATCACCGTCGAACGTAAGTATAGTTTCAGGGCTTCGAGGAAGTCAGTTGAAGAAATGGCACATTCGTTTTGAAATCTCAGGACACCATACGTCTCGATGGCGTCTTCAACGACCTGGCAGAGCATGTCCTGGGGCAATGAAAAATATAGGTCCTTGACGTCGATCGAGAAGAAATTCAAAGAACCAGCGTGCTGCTTAGCCAAGTAATCAGATACGGTCAATGAGTGCCTTATCAGAAAAGGATCATCAACAGGAAGTACACCTAGGTGCTTCTGCAGTAAGTTTCCCAGCAACCGCGCTGCCAAGTTCCTCGCTCGGAGACGACAGCGCGAAAAGGGCAACCTTCTTTGCGAGTTTTTGCAGAAAAAAAGATGTTCAAGGTGAGGCGTTCGCTTTTCTTCAAAGAAGCTGCGAGCTTAGTCAACCCCACCATGCTGCACAACGCTACACCTTCCTTCTTGAGCGCCACCGGTTTCTTTCCCTTGAATCGACAAAAGTTCTCTGTTACGGCTTCTTGGGATTTTCTTGGGTAGTCAGCGGCATTGAACACGGCGAACCGACCTTCCTTGTCGGACAGAAGTAGTCGCAATCCAGCAGACTTTAGAAATTGAACAACAGGAGCTACACGCCTGCTTGCCACAGTGTTGGTTGTCGGCAAAACGGAGACGCAGTCAGAAATGCACCGTTCACGATTCTCACATTTAGCCCGAGCAGCGACTGATCTCACAATGGACAATGTTTCCGGGCCATCAAGTTTTGTGGGAAGGCAAAACTTGGGTCCAAGGCGTAAATAGGGTGTCCAAACATTCGGGGGAAATGTTGAGTCCGAGAACAGGTGTACACGCGCTGCCCGGAAGGGCAGCTACGAACTTTTTGGGAGTCCTGCGAGAACCTTTTGCCATAGGAACTCAGAGACCTGCGCCGCAATACGAAGCTCGAGGCGGAGTCTGCTGCTTCCTTCATCGCGGGAACCGCCAGAAGCACTACACACGCGGAGGCACTCACGAAAGTAACGAATTTGCCTCCAAGCCTCGGACCGCAGGACGCGACACAAGCGCAAACTGTGTCCCAAGGACGGTAGCAACGGGCCGACGATGAGGGCAAGGCCAGGTGGGGTGAACTGAATCTTGATGGCGTAGGTGCGCACTCGGGCACGGCAAGTGGCGGATACTAGTTGAGTGACACAAAAAAGAGGATTGGAAAGGGTAAAGGATTGAAAAGAGCCCGATGTAGAAGAAATAAATTGCAAGACCGTAGAGGCTTGGGCTAGTCGGTACATACTTGAGAGGGAAACAGCGCGAAAAAGCACGACAAGAAGACAAGAAGGGAGACACACACCAGCGCTGACTGACGACTGAATTCTCTATTCAGAAAGGAACACATATATACCAAAAGAAAAAAGAAAGAAAAGAAGGGTATATCACTGCGCATGGGCAAAAAATAGACACTGATTAGATTTGGATTTCCCACGAATTATGACGGTTCCGGAGATATGTTAGTTCTACCTCAGACAAGGCCACAGACAGAGTTCTGACGCAAGACGCACCATTCCTTGCAATGGCAGCAGAACTAACATATCTCCGGAACCGTCATAATTCGGGGTACGGCGTATTCTGCTACAACTTCTGGTTCGAGACCACAACGCCGTCCCTTCATGCCCATGCTTCACGCGCTTTGTCTTTTATAGACCTTTTCACTGATTACAAACATAGGCCCTGCACTGCTTCCGGTTTTGCCCACTGACGTAGCTGATAAATGTAACTGGCAAAGAAGCAACCATGCGTTAATACATAGCAGACTGATAAGGCACGTGACCGGAAGTTTCTTGGGGACGGCACGCTCTCTGCTGTTATCGCGAGCATGAAACCGTCTATATACTGCGGAACATTGGTGAAAAACCACGATGCAAGCACCGCTGGGCAGTTGTGGGCGTGAGCTATCGCTCCTTCGTACTTATGTTGGCGCCCTTAGACTCGTGTATTTTTAGGTGGCAGGCATTTCGTGCCCGTACGTGTTTGTGTCGCGTCAAATAGTCATATAACGTTTATCAAGCGCAAACGTTTGTCGAGCGAAAATAAAGGTTCGTTAACTTAAGAAGTAGTTTTTAATAAGTGGTAAGTCAACCTAATAAGTGGCTGTTTCTAACGCTTCCCATAACAAACGGTGCAGTCGATCGCTTCGTCCGCTGTTTTGCCTGCAGCGGTGCCCAGCGCGTGCCATGTCGTCGGCTGCTGTGCCTTCGAAGTCTCCCGTTTTTTTCTCAAGAGACGCATGTAGTGTATAACTGCAGAGAGAAAGCACTGATTTAAGTATCTGAAAAGTTCACGAATTATTTTGAGGTTACCTCTCCTCCCTGTTTCGTGCAGCCTCAGTTGCCTTTTCATTGTGCCGGAATGAAGACGGCACATAATCAATGTGCTGAGGATCCTTGCTGGGTGCACCTGTGTGTATTGAACTGATTGTTAAAAAGGGGGTATTCGTGCAAGAATGTTAGTAGACGAAGTTATTCGCCAAAACAAACGAAATGATCTTCACATATTCTGGCTCCTACGTTCGGTACCCACAGCTCTCCGTTCACGGTCGCTCGTTTGACGCCAACTGCCCATTTACGTTTGTGCGCTTCATTCTATGGAAAACGAAACATTTTTTTTTCCTTTCACGGAAGAGTTCGCGCACCCTAATGCCGAGCAGCCAACCATAATCACGTTGCTGAAGCATGTTTTGTTTGCGAACAGCGGGAAATCGCACTGTAGAAACTGCTGACAAGGCTGAACGAAGTAACAGAAGTGCTAACCCTCGAACCGGAAGTCGCTAGCTGACGACATCGTCATTTTGCTATCCACCTATTGAGACGTCCGCGACGCGCGGCCTTCGATTTTATATTCTAGAGAGCCTACACGCAAGCGCCGTGCGCCGCCATCTTGGGCTGTTACACGAACAATTTACTAGTTTTATGAGAAGTCGCGTAACATGGTCATGAAACGCTGAACGCATTTATACAACTGCTTTCATGTTTCACGCTAAGTCTCATCTCAAGCTCACGTCAAAACATTAGGTAAAATTTTGTCGCAATTATTGAGATCGGCTGTTTGTTTTTACGCTGCTAGGACTACAGACTAGAGCACTGCACGGGCTTACCCGAAAGCCCGGGCCCGGCCCGGGTAGGGCAGTTTTTTCGCGGGCTCGGGCCGGGCTCGGCATTTGCTTATTGACCCGGGCCGGGCTCGGGTATTTTGAGGCGGGCTCGGGCCGGGCTTTCTGGAGGTGTGCATGTAATGTGCAGCGAGTTACTTACCAACTGGGGGATACGGGCGGCCGCGGCATGAACGCGACTGGCTAACCACGCTATGCCCTATGGGAACGGCGGCGGTCCGGTACACGCTCGAGGACACAATACACGACAACCGCGTGGACACTCGGACAGCATTTATTACGCCTGCAAGTAACATTTCGAGCAGGCCACGTACCACATCATTAAGGGTTCGCTCGAAGAAAATATAACCACTACGTAAAGATCGAGAGGGGTTTCGACTTACCAACTGTGGGTACGGGCGGCCGCGGCACGAACGCTATGCACTATGTGGGCGGCGGCGGGCCCGCCTGCGAGAGGAAAGTTACGCTCTTCCCACCCTGCCGCGCATGCGCCGACGTGACTTTTGCCACCGTTGCGGCGGTCATGGGACCCGAGGATCCCAACAAACCCTTCATCTGGATTTCACTTGGCTACATTATTGCGATAAGCTAAAGGCATCATCTGCCTTTCCCCAGGTGAGGAACTTTCCCCAGGTGAGGAACGATCCCACGTCTTCGCATTACGCGCAATGGATCGACCTTGTTACGCGTGCGATGCTCCGCCGCCAACGTTCGTGCGTGGTGGCGCTGGCTAACACTCCCAGAGATAGTAATTGTAGTAGTAAAACATAAATACCACAGAAAGGGGGGGGGGGGGGGGGGCGTTGCGGTAGCTCAATGGTAAGAGCATCGCACGCGTATGCGAAGACGTGGGATCGTTCACCACCTGCGGCTGCAGTTGTTTTTATTGCGATAGCAATTATATGCACACTCCAAAGCAGATTTCTGCCGTCGGCGTCACCGTCGCCGTGAGGTTCCGTACGTATGACGTCAATGGAGATGAAATCGTCGCCGCGCGCCGAACGCTGTATGTGCGAGTGAAAGGGCGCGAGGGACGCGCGCTTTCACGGGGAGTGAACGCACGGCGGAGAACAAACGCGCGTTCTGCGCCGTGCTCCCTTAAGGGCATGCAGAAGTAGGCGTCTCTTTCCTCCTTTACAATCACCATATATGTAGAGCAAACGCGCCTTCTTCCGACGCGCGAAAGGCCTTGGGGGGGGGGGGGGGCAGGGGGAGGGAAAGGAGGCGACGTTTAGCTGCGGCACCAAGTGCCTATTTATATCACAGGCTCCGGCAACAGTCACCAACGCCGCACGCATTTTGTGCGAAAGCGGGCAAAACGCCGACGGCGTCGACAACAGTTCTGCGTGTTGCCGGTGCTGCTGCATGTCGAAGTTTATACAGCTGATAAAGCTACTATCATTACTCCGTATAGCTCTCTACAAATTTGGTATCGCAATTGATGCTTCGCCTTTCAGGTGAAACTGCGACAACTTTTTTTTCATCCATTTTCATTTCTATTTTATTTTTTACGGTAGACTGTACCTCTTGCTATCTCATTTAATATGCTGCTCACATTGCTCAACAGAACAGACAGTGGATGTTCATTGGGACATTTAACGATCTCGCGTATTACTGGCTTTTTTTTTTGCCGATTCCTACAAAGCAAAGGATACTGTAGGCTAACTTAGTATTTCACTTTTATTGTGCATTCACTCCCATCACTTTTGCTAGCATTCGCGAGTCAAAGTATTCAACTAGTAATGGGCTGTATCCAAATCTTCATACAGAGGTCAACTGCGTGAAATTTACAGAAGAAATGAAGAAGCCAGCATGCACAAAGAATGGCAAAGGTGCACTGAATGTGAACAAGGCTTAAAACTTAACAAAATAGTCAACATCTGTTAGTACTACATCTGAAACGCGAAGGATGACAATGCACATCGTTGCGACATAGGTGAACTCCTGAATGCGATTATAACCGTTTGCTAGTTGATAGTCCTTCAGATATAATTGCAAAGAGAAGCGAAGACTGTAAGATGTATTACGGTTACATCATATTGATTAATTACAGCACTCATGCAGTAGCATACCATGAACTACTGTGTCATGAGCCTATTATAAACTGCCTCATAACTCTGTCCAGTTTCCAGATTGCAAAGGAAAAAAATTCTGAGCTCTCAGCAGTTATAGCAACAGTTGCTGTTGGCACTTGACATTGGCTCTCATTTAATTGCTCCGTGACATCATCAGAAAACCTGCTCAAGGTAAATCTCTCGAGACTGTCACTCATGGAAAACCCTGTTCCTATTCATCAGCCAGTGATGCAAAAAGTATCCTGTGCAGATAGGTACTGTGCGTGATCATTTAAAGCAAACAGGATCATCTCATAAAGCTTTTTCATTATCTGCTGAATTGATAACAACAATCAATTTTCAGTATAAGCTAGACAGCATTGACAATGCGCTCGCAATTTCCCGAATATTATGGTCAACAATAGGTATCAGCATCAGGAACGCACAATGACAATCCTCCAAAATACCACAAATGCACATTCAGCACTAGAAAACAGCGGGCAATCATTACGATAATGACAGTTTTGTATGAACACTTCAAATCCAACTATAAAAAATTCGCATATCAGTGTGTTCAGAAAAAAAATGCTGTAATAAGGTTTGCACTAAATTTTTCTGCAGTTTTATTCTACATATCTCAAGTTCTTAAGCAAGCTCTCTCTCATAAATAGCAGTACAAAGATATTGTCGGAGCTCTCGGACGTGTCTAAAAAGTTCTCGCTAACTTTGGCGCCTACGACATTCTAATTGGGTGCTTTGAGAATGAACATTTGAACACAACTATTTTCTATAGATACGCACTTACCACCTCTCTAAGCACTCACATTTTGACATTATTTTAGACACTACAGCTACGAATTATACCCAGCCTCAGTACAGAGACGTGAACGGCTCCAAGGAAAATCTGCATATTTAATAAATTGCGTACCTTTTAAGACCTACTCCTACCTCTAAGTTTACCTATACTATCGTCACTTGGCAACATTGCAAATGAGCTTATAACATGTGTAGAATAAACAGTGGTGTTCAGTTTTTAATTGGAAGACAATAAGTCAACTTCAGTAGGATAGTCCCACTCAATATGTATATACAGTCGACTCACACATTAATTAAAACTCCTAGGAACCACGGATTTTAGTTAGAAATATATGAACTTGAATAGAAAGTGGCCATAAACTGAATTATGTGTCATCACCTGAACAGATATGCCCACAAAACAATGTACAGTGTAATCCATTGTTAAAGGGAACACCCATTTCATATTTGAATACCAACTACAGCTGAACTATGGCATGAAAGCCTGTAGACTATTTTTTATTGCATTCAATCTTATATTTTTCTGTTATTAAAGTACAAGTGTTTAGGCTATATTGGCTTTTTTACAAATAAGTGTTCCCCCCAAGAACGGTGCCTTGCTGTACATGTGTAAGCAACAGGGCATTTCTGAGTTCCACTGGGTCACGGAAGCGTCCACGTACTATGCTCCAATGACCGACTCACTGAACGGAGTCAACAGAGCATTATAAGGTCCAATATAAGCTCCAATTGGAGTCTACCTGCCTGCTAATTTATGCATAGAATGACATTTGAAATATGTCCATGCTCTCACTTCACGCCTTATGGATGGCCCTTCATAAGCTGTTTTTGGTGACACTGCTCAGCCCTGGGAAGCAAGGAGTTTGACTTTACCGTTGGCTGTATTCGAATCATGCAACTTTTCAAAATGAAGAGGTAGACAGCTAACCAGAAACTAGTTATCAGTACAAATTAACTAAAATTGTAATGCATACGAGTTGAAACTATAGAGAGTCGAATGTGGTTGTTATTGTTGCCTCGTATCGCCACAATATCTGCCGGTAACAAGTGCAAGTGTATGTGCGATAGAATCTAACAACTTCAGGATGACTCGATATGCTACACTGATGCCACAGTGCATAGTCAGTTGCATGCAGCAAACGTGTGAACTCTGCATGACCTCTGTTACCTTTTCCTTAAGACAGGCTGACACTAGGTATGTACAACATTGCTAGAACTTAAGGAAACAGAATATCGGCTATGTTCCTGTTTTAATGTTCACTTGGACCTCTAAAAAACTTTCTCCTGACCCGTTCTCTGTAATACAAGTGCCACACCTGACCTACTCTAAATTAGAACCTATGTAAGAACATGCCATAAATTACAGAGAAAATGCTAACCTAAAGTACTAGGCAAACGAAGAGCAAAACTGAGATAAAGCAAGAGCTGAAATTTAAATGAAAAGCGAGAAAGCTTGGCTTGCGAACAAAAAATACAAGTGGAACGCAATATTTTTGTACATTTCAGAAAGGAATGCAGCGATTCTCGAAGGCCAAACAGAAAAGGCACATACATAGTGAACAACTGTGCCCGTGGCCCTACGGTACATAGATAATTAATAGGGGCTGGACTATTAACATTATATACATGAACATGACATCATGGTCTACAAGCCATTTTTTTGCTCTCTCACTGCTTCCCTTCCTTAACAAGGGTTGTGGCTCTTGGACATGAGAAGATAAAGTTCAATATTCCTTAAGAACGAAGGAAAATAACCCAAGTAGTACTCATAGCGCAGGTCAGTGTCGGCCCCATGCTGGGCCAATGTTGTTACAACAATGCCACTGTACAATCAATATACCCACTGCAGGCATGACAGCAACGCTGGGCCAGTGATGGCCCGATGTCGGTGCCTACATTGGCCCCACATACCGTGCTACTTGGGATGTTGAATGAAAGAAATAGCATCTTTAATCTACATTGGTGGTTTTGAGCCTGTGCAGAAACCATGAACCTCATAATGGGCACAAAGAAAACAAGTTGCTCAGGAAATAGATTGGTCTATAGATGCAATAATTACACTTAATTCAAATGCAAATTGCAACCTGAAGATGGGCACAGATAAACCAGAGTGGCAGCAGCAACAGTTCCAAGGCAGACATTAATATGAGACACACAAATAATGCCGATTGCTGCTGCATCTGTCAAGGCTCAAAGATTAGGCCAGCTGTATATTCAGCACAGCAACTCAGATGTGTCAGCCAGTGTTACACAATAGTGTTAGCTTTTCAACTTTAACGGCACAATATTATAACAGTGGCTAGCCAAAGAAAAACAGTCTTTTGCCCAATGAAGAGTTGAATTCGTAACTAGCACTTTTGGCAAGTCTATTGTCCACCATCACTACATTGTGACAATGGTTTTACTTCGCCCAAGCTACTTTAGTATTTATCAGTTTTCGTTAAAAATATACTGATAGTTTTACTATCAAATCCAAATGCAGTGAAGGGGCAGAAACTTCACTACACACTGTATTAATAACCATACTATGACCAGCAATGCCTTGCTCAAGTCTATCACTAAAATACATACAGCAATTAATAAAAGTTGATAGACAACTTGCTACTGCGGGTTTTTTGATTAGCTACCAGAACTGAATGCAGACGTATTATATATGTGGTTTACATATCAAGCACTCTAATGCACAAGCAACGAGACCCTAGGGCATCTTTCACTGCATTGGGTCTAGTTCTGCACTTGTACTCTGCACTTTGTATAAGCCTGCTGTTTGCTATTCCGTTTGTTGCTGCCATCATTGCTTTTATTAATAAACATTAAAATAAATGCAATGACTCAATTTACACTTTCCCATGTATAACTTCGACTAAAAGCCTAAAAAGTTTGAGAACGAAGTGGTGTGTAAGTTACTAAAAAAATTCACCTTTAAGTGGCAGCTTCACGGCAATAAGAAGTATGTCTTGCCGTGAAGCTGCACTTAAAAATAATTGTTTTGTCTTGAAGTTACAAATGAAGCAAAAATTTGTGTTCAAAAGTTACCTGAAATGCCTTGAAGCTGCAACAAATTTTATCAGAAAGAAGCTGTGAAAGTACAGTGATAGAGTGCAGGCCATAAAAGAGAAGGCTTTGTTCTGGAGTTGTGTTTCTTGCTTACAGTCATGCTATATTGCTCTTTTTTTAATTTAAATGTTGCTGAATTTGAATTATTGTTGCTGAAATCAAACTTGCGTAGGTTTAAAAGAGTATTTTTTTTTCTTCAGTAGTTGCCATAAGGGCGCAGGACTATATACAAGGCTGGGTTATGCACGTGTAAATATGGCATTTCCAACAGCTTGCCTATCAGATTCATAGATGTCTACTATGGAAGTTAGATAAGCTCATTATGCATTCTTGATATGTCAATGTACATGATTTGTGAAGGTGGCATCATGAAGAGCACTGTATAGTAAAACAGTGAGTTTACCGCCCCTAAATTATTACTCGAGGTCGCACAGAGTGTATCCTCAACTACTAACCTGTTGCCTGCTTATCACACTACAAGACAAGCCTGAAATGGTGTGATAGGCAAAGACCAAGTCTGTACAAGATGCCAAAAAACTCGTAACAGCCCACGAGCTGGTATCGGATGGCTAGAACACCCTGTACTGAAAAGTAACACAAATATTCTGTAAGGCCGAGAACATATCTTAACTGCGAGAGAATGCTGCAACATTATTGATATCGTTCGCTGCTTGTCATTGTCGTTAGTTGATCATTGTGCTTTATGAAAAGAGACACTTATCAGAGCACGATTTTAAATCAAGATAAAACAAGGCCTTCAGTAAAGAGATGCTGCATGCAATAAGCATCAAGCAAGAGCAGGCATAGGTAGCAATGTCTGGTTGTCAACCAGATGCTATGCAATCTGATCAACTCCTATCGACCAATATAAATAGCTTTGCTGCCACCCTTTCTTTTTAGTTTTCTATTAGGTGCTGTCATTGTCATGCACAGTTTAATTCTTTAAGCTGTGCAGTGAATCACTTAAGACACACTGTACGTTGTAACATCGTAGCCATTAATACCTGAAAAATGTCACAGAATAACAGCCTATGGTGAAGTTATGTGTTTGTGGGAAACTTAAGCTCATTTCAGCTTTACAAAGCCACACAAAGAATATGATTAGTAGCTGTAGTCAAATGCCCTGCATTTCAAAAAACCTCAGTGAAGCTCTGCGATTAATCTCTAATTATGCAAGAAGTTAATGTTGCTCTATAAACAATGGCTCCAATTAGGGCTATTGAAAAGCTATGCATAAACACACAATACCTTAGAATGTAGTACCACTCACCAGAGAGACTCATAAGTTATAATACTTATAATGAACACAATTCTCAAACATTCAGCTTAATTCATTGTGCCAAAACAGCATTGTGTTATACACATGTGCACATGTAATTGTCTTAAGGAAGCAACAAAGATTTTGGCAAATGCAGTTGGTATCGTAGTATACTAATGAGGATAACATTTGTCATCTGTCATCATTGTACTATTTCCTTCTCACAATCTTGAACGCTGAACTGAACAGCACTTCGAAAAGTGTGAATGTTTTTAGAAGAAAAACTGTTAGAAGCACTGAGTATATGTCCACGTAACCTTCCGAGTTTCCATTTGCCTTCAAAATTCACGCAGGGTCCCCGTCACAATACTGTTATGCACGCAAAGTTCTGGCACATCTGAGATAAAGTTTAGCGATAAATTACTCGTTGTATTTACACGCACACACTTGAACACACGCACAAAAAGGTCCGCCTTGAAGGTTGCGAAGCGTTTTTTTCTTCTTTCTTCTTCGACGTCACCTCCAGGCCACAGCACTGTGGAAACCACGTGATTCTTTGTTGTCTGTTCCACACACTGTACTGTTTGGCTATTTCCTTGGCTTGGATACTAATGAACACGTCTTAAGGAATAAAAAGGGGAGGATGACAGAGTGGTCGTTATTGCTCCCGAGTAGACTGCAACGTGGCAGCCAAGGGTCTATAGGCCAGGAAGTAAGTGAAGTCTACGAGGAGACGACGTCTTGGCTTGCGTAGATCGCACGAACAAGTCGCTTTGTGGGCATCCTAGTGGGGCACTTTAATGTCATATTCCAGATTCGGCTATCCCTTCGTCATCTGCAGAAAGCAAAGAATCAAGACAAAATTTATTTTCTTTTTCTTTTTCAGAGCCACAAAAATATTCTACATCACAAACGTTGGCAGTCATGAGCATGCAGGTAAAGGCACAGTCAAGAAGGTATTAAGTGAGAAGAACTTGCAACTTAGAACCAGCGATAGAGGATCTGTAACTGAAAACTGATGGCAAGCTATTCTACAAAGGTTCCCAAGTCACATAATGTGAAACCAAGTGCTGTAGCCAAATTTATTTTTATTATTATTTTCAGCGTTGCTACCTCACGACACATTTGCATTCGCAAACAATGCAGTTTGCTACGTTTAAGAAGACATGGCACTGTGAAGGCTTTCTTTTTTTAAACGGAATTACAGCTATTTGGTAGTGACAATATTTGCATTAAAATTCACTTACGTAACAGTAGGAAACGTTTATGCTCATTTAGGCTGTAGTGTCATAAACTGGTCACCATTGCAACAGCACTGGTTTTTTTTTTTTGCTTTTTAGGCAAATTTTTCATTAGCCAGTGTTTGCACAGTGAGACAGTGGCTAAAATATCCCAACATATATCACAAACAGAAACTTGCAGACATTGTAGGAATAGAGAAAACAAAACAGGCAACAATAGGTTTTCAGTGGTACGAAAAAATACCGTGTAGTCCACATACACCTGACAATGAAAACTATATGAAACATCAGATTGCTACAACCTGGTCTGAGCATGCAGAAAAAAAGAAATATGAATGCTAGCTGCATCATCTCGATGCTCTCATTGCCTCACCTATAAGTAAACACCATTCATCCATAACACCATAACACCATAACATTATCACTAAACTAAATAAAGCTAAATAGAGAGTGACACTTGACCCAATTTTCTGTCACATTATGAGTGCAGTCGAACCTAAATATAATAAATGCGAATATACCGAACTATCGGACATAACGAAATAAATATAAAATGTTTCTCGCTGATAAAAGTGTAACACATAAGTGCTTTATGAACGTCAGATATAACGAAGGTATTTTCATGTTGGAAGTGACTTCATCAAAATGTGGTTCAGCTGTATAGCAATAGAGCGTTGGTAACTGTCTGTAGCAGATGCTGCCTATTGCTATGATCAACTGATGATCGTTATAGGTTGCATTGCTACAACAAGTGGACTGCACGGTATTGCAGAAGAGACAAACATCGAAGCAATAAACAGCAGAATAGGCTCATGCTGTAACGTTGCAATACAAAATCATGCAGGGGTACATAGCCACAACACCAATATCCAAGGACACGTGCAACCAAAAGCATATGCATAGGGTTATGCACATGATTACCATGCAATAAGCAGAAATAACAGCTTTGTGAGCAAAATTTGCTCTAATATTTTCCTGAGAGCTCCTGCTTTCAGCAACACTTATTAGGCCAATTAAATTTTACCAAAGTAAGCTGGGCGAGTTGGTATCATTTCACCAAGGAAACCGTGTAAGGAAAACACTGCATAAAAGAAGCAAGAACAGTGGTGCATTGTGTTTTCCCTTTTCTTTGGCTTTGTTTTCCTAGCAGTGGTTCTCGTGATGAATCCAATGAAATACCGACATTCAGAATGTGTGTCTCATACACTGAACCATGCTACTATTTGAATGCCACTCTGTTCTAAATGTGTGGTCTACATTTCAGCTATGCAAGTGGTGTACAACACTATTGGGACACATTAACACTGCTTTGGCCTAATGAGTGGTCTACATATTAATTAAATTACATATTATTGCTTTCAGTCATTAACACCACACTGTTCAGAATGTGTGGCCTATATTAAAGTTGCCTAAGATGTTTACGATACCTTTGTGATACATTATTGCTGCTCTTTCTCAATGCACGGTCTACATATAATTAACTCTAAAGGTTATGATATTACTGCGAGGCATTAACAGCACTCTATTGAGAATGCGTGACCTTTATTTCAGTCATCTGGGAGGTTTATCGGGTAGTTCAGATGTGCCACAAGTATCCAAGGAACATCAGACGTAAGTGCTATATAGTACATGAATGATGGCTTATCAAAAGAATTAAGCGAGCTGCAAGTCAGCCCCAATGTCATCAACTCTGTGCATCTCTTACCCACATTCATCATCACATTGGACGATGCTGAGGTTATAGCGAACATAGCTCTAACAAAAATATTTCACCCAAACTTAACTTCAGCCAGCTATCGCAATGCAAATCAAGCATGCATCTTGCATCATGCTTCCTTTGGTCGGTTTCAGGTCATAGGAATGTCAAGGGGACAATCTGGGGCCATATTGCAGAACATTCACTTATGGCGATACTTAAGCGTGACACACCCATAGAGCACACTGCCTCGCAACAACAGGCATTAATCAACATCACGACATTCCAGCAGCATATGTTGTCGGTGCACTCGACAGTGGTATGATGAGAAAATGCTGATAAATGTCTACCTTCCTACAAGTCTCTTTCTTCGTGTATATGCCTCCGCTGGTCTAGCCAATCGACATTTGCAAAGGATTTTATCCCCAGAAGTTGTTCCAGAATGCGACCCGAGGAATCGTACGCATGACAATTTTCAGGCATATTTCGCTCTTCCATGCACGGACCAAAGTAACTTCAGAAGAGCGGAATTTTGGGCCAGTTGGTGACGAATTTTTGAGTACTGTGAAGCGCGAAAGATGGAACAAAGTGAGGCGGGACGGACGGAACACACACTACTGTAAACATGGGATAACCACAGTTGACAGTAGTGCTTGTCCGGTCCGTCTCGCCTCACTTTGTCCCGTCCTTCGCACTTCACCGTACACAAAAACATGAACCAATTGGCTAAACTATCAGAAGCGGATATGAGGAAACCAGCTTGCAGACAGGTGCACTTGAGTTTATAACATGGCGACTGAACGCTTTAACAGAGGGGGCAGCAAGAACACCGTGACGTCGAGAAAGCTCTGTTTTCACAATGAGGAATTGCTCTGTATGTTACATCACGCAAAAGTGAAACAAGACAGTATCGCCAGAGTGATCAGTTGAGAATATGGCACCCAGATTCGAGCATTTGTGGGATGCAGGTACGGGAAACTAAGCTCGCAGGGGTTTGGGAGATCACAGTCCAGAAGGGTTGCCAGAATAGGTACCGTGTTTTGCAGAGTTACAGAGCGGCGGGCTAATAGCTTCGGGCTGAAAATAGAGAGAGAGAGAGAAAAAGAGAGCAATAACGCCACAGCACCTAAGTGTGCGTACAGCTGATGTAAAATGTGTAAAGGGGGGGTCTGCCAGCACATTTCCATATATGCACAACACTTTTTGTAGCATTGGGAAAGTAGCTGTATGTGTAAGACCTACTGTCCTGCTGCTTTAGAACCAACGAATAGCCTATGGAATCATTAAACACGCATTAAAAAAAAAGAAAGTCTTGGTTAAGATGCTATCGTGCTTGTTAATTCTTTAAGTTAAATCTAGAAAGGTTTTTAACGATATTAGGGTACTATAATGTGGGTGAGTTAGGCGAGGTTCATGATTAAAAAGCTGCACGAGGTGTGGAAAGAGAAGCTATGTGGTTATTAACTCAAAAAATTACAGACACAAGTGCTGACACCTAATCAGTTGGTAGTCATTACGAGTGAGTGCTTGTGTTTGTCAGATCTTGTCTGAATCTAGATAAGATTAGGATTTTTTTGAAATTCAGATCAACCTAAATAGATGTTTCAAATTTATTGAAAAAGCTCTGTATCTTGGGTATCTCAGTTGTGATCATGTGACCATGCCGTGACGGCATGCATAAAAAGTGTGAGGAAGTGACAGCTTTCATCAGGACAACAAACCCCTTGTACATCCTGCTCATCGAGCTACAGGGGCTTCACAGCTATATATAACAGTGCTGACTGGTGCGTTTACTACCAAATGCCTCAGTTGGTATCCAGCATGAGCCAGCACTTGTGTTTGTAATTTTTTGGGAAGAGAAGGTATTTGTTTAAATGAAAAAAAAATTGCAGACACAAGCACACACTACTGCTGATTATCAAAACAATAATTATCGAAACAAGCGTTGAGTAGTGCTTATTACCAGGTAGTCAGCATTTGTATCTGCAAATGATTTAACCACACACCTTCTCTTCCCCCCTTTGTGCTTTGCATGGCTTTTCAATCATGAACCTCGAGCAACTTGCCAAGGTTGTTTGTAATTTTCGGGAAGAGAAGAAGGTATGTGGTTAAATGAAAGGACTTCAGACACAAGCGTTAGGTGGTAGCCAGCACTTGCCCAATTATTCCCTTTAACCACATACCTTATCTAAGACTTTAACCTATACCACATGGCTTTTCAGTCATATGAATTACTCCACTAAATTTAACTTTTATTTTTAAGTATAACTGGTTCTATAGCTATCTGCAAAAGATTGTCATATCTATCTATAAAATTAAAGCATACATAATTTTGTGCTTCATTTGCTTCTATAAGCGACCTTGTGCAATATGATTTGAGCGAAGCTGACAGAAACAATGTAACAATTTCACATAACCTGAAGTTAAGGCATCACACTTTTCTATTTCAGACACTTTAGCAGGAAGTTAATAGACTTGTGGCATTCCTTTTTGGTACAATGTTACCGAGTTGTAGATTTAGGGCTACAACCTTACAGAAATGTACAGATTTTTAGAAATTTTTTGTAGAAAGAAATTGAGGCCCTAAGCCAGACTTTAGCTTTGAACAGTCAGTAGTTCTTTTTGAAATGCAATAAACTTCATTTGCAACAGTTTGGTGGCTGCCTCAGGAGACTATTTCTGTGTCTCACATGGATTTGGACAGGGAAATGAAAATTGGCCTCAAGCTAAAGCTACCGCTTAAAGCCATTCCAGAATTTGCAGGAACATGTATCAGTAAACGCTGGCAGTTTGGCTCATGCTCTGCTTGTACATGTTAAGTAACCACATGCCATGCATGGTATTTTCATTTCATTTTGTAGTCAATCAAAGCCAGTTTTTATACCATTTATGATACGATCATGAAGTGACATATAGTTGAAATGTCATTTCATAATTTGGTCAGCAGTTGGAGTTAATCATTAAGTAGTGCACAAGGCTGCAGACAGTTAGGGGCATAAGTAATACATAAGAGCACGCAATTGTTAAGGAAGAGCGCTTCTGGTGTCATGAAGTTAACAAAATCAAAAAGGAATTGACATTGATACCATCTTTTCACACAACAAAATTTTACAGCTCAATAAAAAACATCTATGACTGTAGGCAGATAACATTTCAAAACTACTACTATGCAGCAGGCATGTACCCAGATAACCACTACAGTGGAAGCACATTGATACGATTCTGCATAATACATTTTTCGAGATTATACGTTTTTTTCTTGTACTATACGATTATTTTCAGATAATACCATTTTCGAATGTTGCGTTTTATATTCCCGTTCCCGTGCAGTTCGTATAAACGAGATTCCACTGTATTTAAAGCCTGAAGCAGATGATTTGCTTGAGTTTAGAGCTCCTTCTTACCACCCATATAGAACTTTCCATACCGCACGGAAGATATATCTAAAACAGCGTCAACCTTAAGAGCTGAAAGACAAGCAGGCTATTAAATGTTCTTTTATTCGTGTCGACAGCCTGATAGTACAATTTGTGATGCAGTACAAATTCCCAGTGAATTTGTAAGTGCAGAAAACAGCCAGTGATGATTTTTGCACAAATTTATGTAGTGAATGTCAGACAGTATAACAATGTTCATCTGTCATTCTCACTTAATTTACTCAAACTTGTCATTCGATCCCAGATTAATCAAACTTGGATATATTGAATTATTGTCTATATTGAACAGATGTAAAATCCTCTTTGAAAATCCCATGCAAAAGTATATCGATTTACTACACGTACAACGAACTACCGTTCACTGCCACATTAGATATATCA
The DNA here is from genome assembly GCF_013339745.2 of Dermacentor silvarum. Classification (NCBI taxonomy): domain Eukaryota; kingdom Metazoa; phylum Arthropoda; class Arachnida; order Ixodida; family Ixodidae; genus Dermacentor; species Dermacentor silvarum. The sequence goes on along the minus strand of NC_051162.1, from coordinate 125,902,333 downwards.
AACCCTGCAAGTGCACTTCCCTTAACAGAGACACGATCACTTATCGCGTCGTAGGAAATATCTGATGCCAGCAAATTTGAAACGGCACTGTTTTTGCAAATGCTGTCAAACAGGAGATTGAATCCAATGGGCAGCACATGGCATGGAGGAAAAATTAGATAGGTGTTCACAGTTTTGCTCACTGCACATATGGATGGCTCACGCAAACTGCGGTCGTTCATTATCGGCAAAAGCAGATTGCCATCTCTGCTTCAAAAATGCAACATGCCTCCTGGTTCGATACGCATTCCACAAGAAAGTGTGCATGACATCTGATCTTTGGGCTAAGTGGCTCTGGGCATGCGATGCCGAACTGGAGATGCTGCACCACCAGATTTGTCTCCATGTAGACAAATGCTTTCCGCGAACAGCATTTTAGGATTCAGCGAGCTGCCAAAACGAATCCGACTCCAACCTCCGATTGAATGGATCTCTGCATTGCAGTTTGGATTTAACAAAACCACTGCTTGCCACCTCCGCACTTCGTGGATGTGGTTTGTTTTTTACAATTTTTTGCACAGACTGCACTCAATTCTCTATAGTCTACACAATTTTACATGGTACGCTTGTATGAACTAGAGTGACTCACCCTCAAAACCTTGGTTGTCATGCGCTTCAGGTCTTGGAGAGTCTAAAACGTCTTCTTTTCCTTCAAGAACGCACATCAGGCACTGATGGATGCAGATGTACTGTTGCTGCAATGTGACAAAGCAAGAAATTCAAATTTTTTTCACCAGGCCATAATGTGAAAGCAAGTAAAGTAATTTCGCTATTAATTGGTATGAGGTGGCATACTCGCACATTAGAGACTCCATGGAATAATTACAAGGAGAAACAATGTTTGATTTCACAAGGACAAGTCTTCGGTGTGTACAGTTAACAGACATATAAAGCCGTGACATTGCATGTCATAATGTTGTGCCATTGTGTGGCTGCGCAGGGCTTTCCTGTAGTGCACAAGCGACACCTTTGCTCTGAAGTTTCAGAAAGTTTCAAAGAAGCACGACTCACCCGTGCACCACAGGATTTTGATGTGTGGCCTACCGGTGGGCCATGATGCACAGAAATTAGGACCTCAAAAAAAGGCTACTATAGTAAGCTCGTCAAGTATTGCTATGCTTTTTAGGCACAAATGGTTTTGATATGAGCATTTAGATTCTTTCCGTTCACAATTTGTGGCGTTATTTCTGTCTGTCCACCATCACTACCCTGTGATAAAAAGCGATGATAAAAGCTGCTTACCTCATTCTGGACCATCCAGACCCGCTCGCGACGCATCTCGTAGACAATTCCGAAGATGTCCACCGTGTCGTACTTACGCAGGCCTTGTAGGATTCGGTCGAGCGCAATAAACGTGCCAGAACGACCGACACCAGCACTAGAAGAAAAAGATGCCACGAACTTGAATGTTGAGCTTGAACCAGCACCATATTTACTCGCATGTTATCAGCCCTAGTCTCCTTACAGCCCTAGTCTCTTTTTTTTCTGTTTATAACTGTTTCCCCATGGTACATGGGTGAGTGAAGGGAGAAGACATGATCTATGCCTGAAACACATGTGCTAAAAAAGCTGTGCTCCTTCTAAAACCTGAAAAAAAAAAGACTAGTCTCAATCACTTGAAAACAAAGTAAACCATCAAACACAATTTTGTCTTTCTGTTCAGGTGTTATTACTTTTATCCCTGCATACGGCTGGCTGGCTGCAGAGCAACCTCAATTTGCATCAACCTCGTTTAAAAAAAAGAACTCCCAGGACGGTTATGAGTAACACGAATGTTCAAGCATTAGCTGCGGTGTGGCTGTGTTCTTGCTCCTGATTTCTAGCTCGTCGAATTGCTTGGGGGGTTTGAAGGTCCTATTTCTTCCATGAAATTGCTGTGTAAAGGATCTTTTATAGCGTTCTTGTTTAAACTAGTATGTGCAGTGCTCACGGATTGAAACGAGACAATTTAGGCCTAGCCAATGCGCATGCTTTCGTTTCCACCGTCGGTAGTTCGTGTAACATCGGCGTAATCTCGACTCGTACGCTTAGATCAGAGTCCGCGTCACCTTTTGTGACCAGATTCGAAGCAACATGACATGGTACTCTCGAGTAATTGCACATAAGGAGTGATCTACCAAAAATTTGCCTGTCCCGTTTCAATCCGCGAGTACTGTACACTCCTCTCAGATGCTCACGCCCTCGCTGGCTTTTAAGCATACACTAGCGGAGCCAAAGAGGCCGTGATGATGATCGCATCATCACAGCAATAGAATACTGAAATCACGATAATGAAATTGTGAAGATAATATAGCAATAATTACAGTGTGGCAATAACGGCATAAGAACAATGGTATGACGACGGGTGTATGACAATGATGGCGTGAAAATGACGGGACGAGAATTGGATGACGAGGCTGAAATTATGATGATGGAATAACCACGACACCATCACAACAACTGTTTGGCGATTCTGTGACAATGACTGATGATGATTATGCAATAACGACGATGACGTTAAAACGCCAGTATAATCGCGATTGAACGACGACAGCATGATTACAGTGGAACGCAAAGAAGTAATGATGTCGATAAAACAACGACGGCACGATGATAACGGAATGACGACGATTGTACGACAACCATGGTGTGACAAGGATGGCGTGATGACAACTGTATGACAACTGGATGACGACAATGGTGGGATGATGACTGTGCGACGACGATGTCATGACAGTGACAGCATGACGACGATGGCACGTACTAAGTGCAATGAAGACATACCCAGCGAACCATGGGAACTGAGCATTGTGCTACCTCCAGGATCACCCACCAACGCGGATGGTGCCAACAGCGCCAAACTGAGCAACGAGCTAAGGAAAGCTCGTTGGAGATACAACGTAGGTGAATGACATGGAAATTTCCAGATGCCAGAACTGGTAATCAGCCAACCAATTATACAAGGAATCATGGCCACTCTAGACGTGAACCAAATCAAAGCAGGAAAGTGCAGCGCCCTTTAATCTATCACTTTACTCTGTTCACATGTGAGAGATACAAATAAACTTCAGACATTATGTCAGTTGACAACTTGAGATACACTTATCAGAACGAATATCTTGGCACACAATTGCGGAGATGAAATTTAATAAAATGGAGTGGTCTTGGAAAATAACCGCCATCAATACTGCTATATCAATGTACAAATAATTGATTGTGAATCAATTAGCAAACTGATCATTGTGGTTTGCCACATGATCTATGTCGGCCAGTCCAAAGTAATTTCACTGCAAAATCGGAATCCTGCTGTCTAGCACAAGTGATTTTTTTTCAAAAATCGGTTAAGGCTAACGAAAAAATCCTGTACGCATATAGAAGTAAGTTATCAACTTTTTTAAAAGATCATGTATCATTTGATTGATTTAGTGATTTATTGGCATAATACGTCAATGCATAATGTTCCTTTCACGCTAATACGCCGTGTTCCTTTCACACAAAAAATTTCTGGCATGAAATACGCTTGCACAATCTAATTGTTGTCACACCAAAGTATGCATCACCTGCAGTGGACAACGATGGGCTTGGTGTCAGGGATGACCCTCTCCCTGAATGCTCGGACAAATTTCACCAGCGTTTGCGGCGGATCAGGCACTCCGAAGTCCGGCCACGTCGTGAAGTGAAAGTGCCTGACTATTCGGGATTGGTCTCCCTGCAAAGGAAGTACAAATGAGCAGTGTTCTTTGAGTGGGAAAAGAAGAAATTGTATGACTTTGAAGAGAGAATGAACACAATGGCTATCCCCGTACATATTCCTAATTGAATTTCTTCACTTTTTCAACAAGCTGACCACCACTTCGCAAACTAGATCTTACAAATTGGTGTTCCCAGCTACCTAGATGCCCACTTCAGGCAGTGAAAGACAGTGCAGAACTAATTTTTGGTGTACATCACACACCAACTCGTTTCGACAGAGGAGTGAAACACCTCTGTCGAATATGAAACATAGTGCTGGAGCACTGACACATGAATGCAGGATGAAAAAAAAAAACAATTACTTTGCAGCAAAGGGAAACACTTCAAGAGATGCAGGCAATAGCATACCTGATGCTATATAACCATAGGCACAGAAAACGAATATACAGCATGTCTTTCGACTCCTTGCGTGGCGAGGCAGAAGAGTAACTGTTTAGTGTGTTGCGACATGCGCACACTTTACAACATTCACATGCCTCATGGCATTAACGAATACAGCTAACCAACAAGTGTGCTCAGCAGCATATCTCAGCCAATATGCCGAGAAGCTATTGCTTGGCTTTGAGCATCCTCCTCCAATGATTTCTGCTCCATTTTAATCTTCAAGCCCCCCCTTGCACTATCTTGGCTCAGGTTCTCATTCATTTGTTTCGAGTGAAATTGCTTCAGGCTTAACAATGCAATTTGCCATCAATACTACAGCAGGTTACGGGAGACAGCGCCTGCTCACCCGGGAAACCTTGAATTCCGAGATGGTCCAGTCGGAGTATTGCGACTCATTGAGAATGGTGACCTGGATGTCGCCGTAGTAGACGGGCTGAGTGTCGAAAGGCCAGTAGTGGTCGCACTTTTCACGCCCTTTCTCTATGCAGCGTGTCAGCATGATAATGGCACGGCAGTTCTGTTCCCAGACCATGCGCCACATGTCGTCACGCGTGCTGTGGAGTGGGCCCTGGGTCACGATGAACTCACGGGGAGAGTTGAAGCCCTGGAGCAATCAGGCAAAGAAAAACATCATTAGGTATCAGAAAGACATAGGATGGAAAATTGGTAAGACTGGTGCATTTCAAATGAAAAAAAAGAAAAGAATGGTAAATAAATAAATAAATAAATAAATAAATAAATAAATAAATAAATAAATAAATAAATAAGCAAGAAGGGGGGAATGAACAGAAAAGTGTGTGATTGCATAGATATGCACAAGTGCTGATGAACAGCTCATGTTTTATCACATACAGCCAATGCGCCTAAGGCTAAAATTGCAAAAAAAAAGTAAATGGTAAACAACTCAGAAGTCAGCAAGAATGGTCGGAAAACAAGCCAACAACAAAACAGACACAGTGCAAAGTGATGAACCACTAACGGAGGTTGCATTTCTTAAACATGATTAACCATTCGTGAGGTGCTTCTTGCAGTAGTTTGTCTGTATTCCTGCCACTAATTAGCATTTCTTGTATTATTTCTTTTGTAAGTACTTCTAGCTAAAAATAGGCTGGTTTTAACAACAATACCTGAGTTACGAGTCAGTGCGTTTCTTTGCCTACTTCTTTGTGAAGCTGCACATATTTTTTTTCGTTTAAATATCAGCATTCCGAAACACAAGATCTGCTCAGCATTGATATCACCCTAGCATCAGTGCAGTCGGCTGAAAAGGTAACATCAATGACCATTCCTCTTGCTCTAATACAGCCAAATGCGAGCAAGTGGTTTTCTAGCTGAGATTAAGAAGTGGAAGTCACATTTTCGTGGAGTGACCTGCGTCAACCAAACCTGCTCTATAACCACTAATTTCCTAATCTTTAATTATCTTTCCATCTGACCTACTGCTACCCTCAACTGCATATCCTTCCCTTGGCAGCCATTCTGTTGCTCTAATAGACTGCTACTTATCTGATCTGCAAATCATGTGACCCGCCCCAAACCCACACGTTCCTCCCCTTCTCCACTAGAGTCTATGCATCGCCTACTTGTGCTTTATTCCTACTACGTGCTGCCATCTTTCTATCATATGACATTACACCCATCATTTCCCTTTCCATCGCTCAAATAATTTTTAACATTCCTTTTAAGTATCTCGGTTATTCTACAAGTCCAAGCCCCACAGCTAGGTTGGCAAGGCAGTAGAACACAGTGTTTATCCTTCTTTTTCTAAGGACAATAGTGGACTGTTTGTGATGAATGTGGTTAGAATTCAACTGTTCGCTACCAGTAAGTATACTGTGGCTAAACAAATAAAATATTTTATTAAAAAACAAATACGAGGTTTAACTGCCAAAGGCAACCAGCAAGCTATGGGAGACACTGTAGTATGGGGCCACGGATTAATTTCGGCTCCTTCGCATTCTTTATCGTACAACTAAATCGTAAGTACATGGGCATTTTTGCATGCTGCCCGCATTGAAATGCAGCCGCCAGGGACGAGAATCGAACCCACAACCTTTTGCTCAATAGCAGAACACAATAGCCACTGAGCTAACATGGTGCGTCACTGATGAAATCAATGCAGCATTTCAGAGTAAGCAATGATTAAAAGTTAAACAGCTACGGAAAAGCTCACTGGAATGTAGTTGGCATTGATGTAGTCCGAACCATCCTCGTCATCAGTGGGGAGCAGTTTGACGCGCGAGTGGTCGTACGGCAGGATGTTCGTGAACCGGTTTTTGGGCCGGTTCACCGGTAAGTCGGCTGCACCACACGGCTTGTCTCGGCCGACGTGCTTGAGAAGCTCGAACTCCTCGGAGAAACCGGAAATCCGAGTCTGCCGACATGATGCGGTAGTGCTCGAGGAAGTCCTTGAGTTTCACGGGACGACTGGTTACCTGTATTCAGAGCAGACATGCGTCAAGTCAGTGAGTACCTTATGAACTCCGTGTGGCCAGCTAAATGATTATGTTTTACTGAGACATATTGGATAACTAGGTTGTAATCCCTTTGTGAGCAGTCAGAACCTCCATAAGCCAGTAAGAACCTACTGTTACTATTTTATGAGTAGGCTGAAAATCAACTAAAGTCGTCAGTAATCCTGACCTGGTCATGTCCTGAATAAATGCAGACATTGAACCTGATGTTCAATTTCATCTATATGCTGCCAGGCAGGGTATAATGAAAGTCAAAACCCATACTTCTGCTCTCGCAGTCCTTCTTAATGATTGTATCAAGCAGGTACACAACAATTGAACCTCGTGGCATGAAAGTCCTTGGGTTAGTACTTACACTTCATTAAACTCGCAGCACTTTTTCTATAAACAATAACCTGTGTTTCTAATATAACAACTTGAAAACATGTTCTCGTCTTTCTATTAAAATATTGCAACAGTATTGTATTTTGTGGCCCACAACAGCAACTAGCAACAGAAACTAGCAGTCAAGCCACCAAGTCACACACACACAAAAAAAGATAAAGCTTACAGGAGATTTGTTGATGTTGACAAGATTCTGCATGGTGATCTTAGGATGGCAGTTACAGACCCCAATTATAAATTCTTGATTATTCGTGCTATGTTTACTACTAGTGGTACCAGGTGGGGCTCTGAAAAGTTGTCACCAGTTCCTGCAGCAATCGGCTTAGATTAAATTTTAACTCGGCTTAAAATAGCGGCACCCTTTGTTTTTCAGGATATGGTGCTTACCATTTCGCTTTCAGCTATGGAGACAATGTCATGGTCCTTGGAATGGGGGTCGCCTCTGGAGTGGGGTGCAAAAGGTCCTAGACGCCGGCGCCTCAGGAAAACTAGCAAGATGGCGAGTATAACCAACAAGGAGAGGGGGACTAGGATGCCAACAATCAGGGGAGTGTTGTCTGGATCTGGAAAAAAAAAAGAACAGAAAAGAAATAGTAGTCTTGAAATGATGAATTTGCACTAATGATATTTTTGCGGCCTCAAAACATGGTACATACCCAATCTACTCTATTAAGAGGCTTAGAAATGAAGTTGTCTTCTTCTTTGTCATCAAAATGCATGGTGTTATAACACCATGCATTTATGCACCTATACGTAGCAACTAAACACTACATTAATTACTTAGTTATCATGCACGTTTTTAATACACATATCTATTATTTATAACAAATTACGTTATTAAAGGGGAGGGGCAGGTTTACAAAAAAATGTGCAAGCTCGAGGTTGTCAACTGAAAAGTACCATCAAAGATACATATCATGACACCGTAGAACATATTGCCAACACAGCATTTACAAGCTCATTTGCAACAAAGAAGCAAATAAATTGCCAGGCATAACGGTCATGACATCACAGGGTAGTCTATCATCATGTAGTCAATGACTATAGGATTGTTTTTACAGGATTCAGAATGCTGACTGTGTGTCTTTAGATATATTTCAGGGCTGTCTGTTACCTTTCAGCAAAGAAAAACAAGTATTTTGTTGTAATCTTCCATTGTTCATCTAGAATTTAGGCTACTCCCACACAGAAATAATCTCACCTGTCTGGATAGGGTACGAGTAGACAGTGTCAGTGAACTTGTCCGGTGCGGTATAGGCCCGCACTTTGACCCTGTAGGTCGAGCCAGGTTTTAAGGGTCCATTGCAGTAACCCTTGTCTCCCTTGCAGTCTTCGGAGCCAATCACGAAGTCCTCGGTGAGAGTGCCATTGAATGGGTAGTAGGGCTCTGTCACCTGCATCATGATCAATCGCCCAGTTAACTATAATCGCTCCCGTCATGGTAAACTGCGACATGTGTGAAATAGTTTTAACTTAAGTGGCACAGTCACAGTCAGTTGCCTCGTTTGTGTTAGCCAGTTGGGATCATAATACCCTGCAGCTGGTTACACTGTGCACTTTTTATCACGATGAAGCCCAGTCAGGAGTGAATTTCTCAATCGAGATAGGCTCCCTTCCACAGCATATGCAAAGGAGTCAATCACAAATGAGGAATTTGATCCCAGTCGAATGCGACCGCAATTGAAAACGCACATGCGACAACAGTATAACTCAGCACCACTCATGGCCATGGCGACGAATGTGCAACATATCCATTCAACCACAGCCCTTACATAGCACACTTGAGGTGTTGGCTACCAGAGGTGGTGACTTGCTTTTTATTGCACTTTCATTTCCATATTTTCTATTAATTCTACGTTTCAATTAAAATTGCAGGTAATTTTCCCTGTGCTTTCTCTGGTTTCATTGTTTAACTTTATAATGTTGCGTTACAAGAGAAGCTTAAGAGACCAGCCGAGCAAGTGACCGGAGTAAAGAAAGACAAAGAAGAGCATCTAGGCTCTGGGCACGCGCAGGTTTCTGTCTTGGTCTGTGGCTGGCCTGCTGTTGTAAATACATTGTACATAGTATGTTTTTTCTGTGTGTCTCCGCATGTAACATTTTGTTGGAGGTGCGGGGTAACAAACATCTCGCAATATGTTTGTTATCTTGATACTTCCAATAACAATATGATTGTTTCCCGTAATGAAACAATATGATTGTTGGAGCAAGATAGCAAGGTGGGCAAGTTGGTTAGGATTCATCGTACTTTTGGTAACAGTGCAAAAGCAACAAAAGGAAGTAGTACAAAGCCAGTGCCATGTTGTCGTCTTTATTTTTTCTTTCGTCCGTGTTGCTATTGCACTTTTACCAAAAGTAATATGATTGTTACTGTGCAGTAAGCTTCAGCCATCCTGAATTCTGAAAGGCGCTCAATTCACAAGTACGTGATAGCCTAGCCTTTCGAGCAACATATTTCTTAAGGTGTATCGTACCTGGTATGGAGGCCAACTATGGAAGCTCTGCACTTCTGACCACGTTGGCAGGTTCGCACTGGTCGCATCCTTCGAAACGTCTTCGGCCACGATGAGCGTGTATGCGTGAATCGGACCGTGGCTATTGGCAAAGAAGTTCTTGCGGAAGCTGACCCGGATCGTCGCCGTCGTGTGGGCCACCGACTTCGGGAAGACAGAGTCACTGGGCTTTGGTGGGGCTGCATTATAAGGACACGGTTACGTTATGTGTCAGTGTGGTTTGGCACTTCTGTACGTAGGGTAGGTTTAGGAGAGTACGCCTTGCATATGCAAGGGAGGGTCAGAGAAACGCAGGTGCTTTGAAAGGCGTCATGGTGAAGGGCACCAAAATAATTTTGACCATCTTGGGTTTCATTGTGATAGCAATTATATGAACACTCCAAACAAATTTTTCGTGTCACCGTCGGCGTCGCCGTGACGTTCCATATATAATTCCTAATGTTTACTGAAATCTCAGTAAATGAGCTTTTTTTTCCATTCAGTGATGACCAGAATGTGGTTGCTGCAGCCAGGAATTACACCCACGATCTCATGCTAGGAAGCAGAACACTATAGCTACGGAGTCCCTATAGTTGGCGGAAACTGGAGAAAAATGCAGCATGTAAAGATGGAGTACGTCCTCTAACAAGGTTTCAGGGAGCCTATATGTATATGGAGAATATTGTAATAATAGTACTGGGAAAAGCCTGGCTCAATAAGAATTTGTGGGAAATTGTGAGCACACCACTCGCACTGACAAAATCGTAAGATGTTATTTTAGCACAAAGACATGAGTCCTTTTTGTACTGCTTACACCACTAAACATCTTGGTGCGAGTCATAAAAGCCTGTGAACTGAAAATGAAACTCCACCAACTCCCAATGCCTCAATTATCTTTACATTAAAACCACTGATGATCCTTAATCTTCTTCATCAGCACTGAATAAAAAAAAGGAATTGATAAATCATCTTCATTACTTACCCCAGATAGGCATTGTCTCTTCCCATCTCCCTTTTCCACCGGGGCCAATTTTCGTGTGTGCTTGAATCTGAATGGAAAGTGTATTTAACTATGTGAGTACTGACAATGATGGTTCTAAATTACTGACTTAATTATTTGTGCTGATTTAAAAGAATGAACCAGATATGGTGCATTCATATGAGTGACATTTAACCAGAAACCTACAGATGTGCACATACATAACTTTGTGTTCTATAAATTTAGGTGAACCTGGTAACTTTTTTTCAGGTCCATGGGCATAATAAAAATATGCACCCTATATCCTCCAAGGTCCAATCGTGCACCAATTAGTGCCATACTGTATTTCCACTAATTATTTTCATGCCCCACTTTGGTATTTCTAAAAAGTTGAGTAGTATGCTTTATATCAAATCATTCTCTTTATTCATAAGTTTGCTTGATTTATTCTCGCCCGAGTTTCTCTTTTGCAGAGTTTCAAGCGTATATTTTTCTTACCTCGAAGACGTAGGTTCGTCCAGGAATAAGGTTTGAGATGACTCCTTTTGTTTCAGTTGGTTCAAAGAGTTTGTGGCGATAGGTCAAGGAACCCTGAAACAAAAACAAGGATGACAGCAAAACTCCTTTTTAGTCTTCATACTGCTCACGTCAATGATTTTGATTGAAGTAGAACGAACCAGTTACTAATGCATGCCAAATGGTTCTCTGCCATTCCAGCATACTTGTATACATTACAGAGAAAAAGTAAGCAATTACGACTTAAAAAATGTAATTGTCCAAAATCATGAGTTATTGCCCCATGTGAGCAATTAAACAATGACTAAAAATAATGGATTAATATTACATTGTCCTGGACAAGCTTTCTGTTTTGCACGCAACTCTGAAACTTGACATCGTTTTTTGATATTAAGGTCTGCAGATACAATGAGATACAATCCACGCCCTCATACTTTTATAAAAGACGTGCAGCAATTTTTTACCTAGTGCAAAGTATAAAGAAATCTTGTTTCCATGAGGCTGCACAAAGTCTGCATGTTCAGGCAGAAAGACTAAAGAATAGCCAGTTCCCCAACAGCCTGATTGTGCCAATTGCTGAAAAACTGTTAATACAATAAATGGCAAGAGAAATACTGAAGATAATGATTATAAAAAAGGCAGAGCACGATCTATAGTATTGCCGTGAATGCATAAAGTTTTGTGCAAGCTAAGAAGGATAACCAATAAGCACGACGTATTAGTAGTTCTCTCCCCCAGATAAGCTGATTGAAACATGTAAAAGGTTGAATGGTTGCAATGGGAAAGCTTGTAGAATAAAGAATTGGGATGTAAACCATGTGTGAAAGTTTGTAGATTGCAAAAAAAGAAGGTTTTGATAATATTACTTTTACCTGCAGAGGAAGGTACGTTGGATAAACAAAAAGGTGTTTAAACACATAGGTAAGAGTGCATCAAAATGAATGCTAACAGATAAACCATCCAGGTAACCTACCTTCACATGTGTCACGGTGTATGAGTACACCACAGTTTGAAAAAACAACTATATTATTCATCTAAAAATTCGTCTTGATGACTGCAGCGCAAGCCGATAATTTACCAGGGTAGAGACGCTCTGGATGTATGAGCATTCAGCAGCATTTGCTTTAGAAACTACGGAAATACAGAAATTCGGCATATTATTCAATATTTCAAATAAACCAATCGGTTTTATCGACGTTTTTTTTTATACATGCGTGAATCACTATATGCACTCACCTTCATGTAGTAGGTGATTTTGAAGCCCGTCAGCACGCCGTTCTGTTCGCTGGATGGAAGCGACCACTGCAGCACGATTTCGCTCGGTTTAAGCTCGAATGGTTGAAAGTTCTGGACCTTCCCTGGCACTGTTATGTTACAATAGAAAGAGAATCCTATTAGCATGACAAGCTGTACAAGTTGGTATCAATACACAATTTACTGTGACATTGTAAACTAATGTAACCACGAACGACCGGAACAAGACAAACACACAAACGTGTACGCCAAGATTTCAGTGCATTTACGACAGTGTTTTCTTTATAGCTGGTGCTCTCGTAGTAATAGGCACCCTACCATCAAGCTCCCCACAAGCTCATGACAGAAGAGACAGAACACAAGCATACTGAAGACTGTAGACTAGTGTTGATTTGTTAGGCATATGATGACCTGTAAGGTGTAGGACATCGGTACACGGTGGTGGTTGTAAGTACACTCATGGCAGAAAAACTGTGCCTGGTGTGCGTGGAGTGCTTATGACTGAAGTCACTAAATTACCCAGTCAGTTTCGACTCGACCTTGGAGTGCAGTGGTACCATAACCCATGTTTGTTTCCAGCCAAGTCCACCAATCTAATTCTGTTGGCCATGCCGCCACATGGTAGACAACGAAAAGTAGTTATCCATGGCACAGCCTCCACAATTGGAGCCCAACATTCTTCGGAATTTAGCAACTTCATTGCGCTTTTACTACTAATGACGACGACAAGCGGTCAAGAGGGGTTTATTAAACATCAAACAAGGAGAGTAGCATGTTTACACGACCAACCGCCGTAGTACACCGTTGTGCTCATGACCAAAGGGCGTTTTTCCAGGGGCTTTAAAGGACATCGTACATTGCAAACAAAAAGCACAAAGGTGCACAAATAACACCTAATTTGGCATAACTTTACTCCAAGAAGCTTTATACTTGTAAATCGTAATAAATGAAGCAGTTATTTCGTGAAACACATTGCAGATCAAGAAGAACAGCGCCGTAAAGTGAGAATTTCATGGCCACACTACTTGCCTAGCTTCCGCCGTGTTGCCTGATAAAAGTATGTACACAATGAACGTTCTTGACGAGTCATGGCAATATAGTCTATAAAGGGTGTCGCAGCTAACTTTAGCCAAGCAGTTCAACAAAAGAAGAGAAAAAGAAACACGGTGAAAGATATAATTATAACACCTACGGTGTTCGGTCGACCTCTGAGGAACGAACGTCACGAGTCTTAAAATTGGTTTCCATCGCAGTTTTTTCAATATTTTTTTTTTGTTGAAGAGCACTGGCTGAAGATAGCTGGGACATGCTATATATGCCCCCGATGGTTAAGGGCACACATTTGACGTGACAGTCTGTGCACTCAGTGCCATAACAATCGACAGCACTGGAACACGGAACATACCGGACTCGAGGGTCTGGAAGGTGCGGGACATGGGCAGACTGCGGCGCACGGTGGACGTGTCGTACCCGCTCATGACGGCCACCACGAAGGTGTAGTTGTGGTGGGGACGCAGGTGCTCGTACGAGATACGCTCGCCAAGGGTGAAGTTCTGCACGAGCACACCCCGGTGGTCCAGGTACTGCACCTCGTAGCCGTCGCGGTCGCCCGTGGCGCTTTCCCAGACCAGCGAGATGGCCGTGTCTGTCACCGTCAGCGCCTTGATCTCCTTTACCGGGTCCGGGACTGCACATCCAGAATATATATTGTAATTGACTGTTTCTTATAAAATGAATAAAGAAACGGAAGGACAGGAAATAATGGCTGACCACTGTAACTCTCTTGTACAGTCTGGGAGCAAGGGAGTAGAAGGACAGGGGAGTAAATTGACAGGAAGAGAGGATAGAGTAATAGATGGGAGCAATTTATCAATGTGAGCAGTGCGTAAAAAAATTGAAAAAAAAAAGACCTCTATATCTATTTCCCTATCCTTATAAAATACCGGTCACAGTCATTTTGTATACCGTTCTTATGCCAGTCAATTTTTTGCCAATGCGGTAATTAGGTTCTCCTGATCAGCCAAGACTACCAAGGGACCGGCCCTTAAGACCGACCCCACTTCTCTCTCAGCATATATAGAGAATAAATGTTTTCCACCACCACCACCAATCAGACCCACAAGCCGTTAGGCTTAAAAGGAAGCTTGAGCTCGGGGCCAACTCCGATTCCGCCTACTGAAATACGTGTAAAATGCAGAAGCACTTTTATGAGACAACCACTGGACCCATTTGAATAAAACTGGTTGCATTTGACAGAGAAAGTTCTAGTGACTATAGGAACACGAATTTTAATTTAGGACCTGAAAGTTTTCATGATAATTCACGAAAATTGTGACTGATGAAAAAATGAAAGGACGACGATTCCCAATCTGTAACTCTGCACTAAAAACAGATATCGCAGTTCTGGCCTATTGCAACCATTACAGCACTCAAGCGGACAACTTTGATATGTAAATTTACAACCTGCGTGAAATTGTTACAATGTTTACAAGAGTTTTGCAGAAGTCCTTATCACAAATTATAGGTATATTTGAAAACAGTGCATCCCACATCAATCTTGTAATCTTTAGATGTGCTATAAGTTGCAGTTCAGAAAATTCTGATCTTGTTTTTGGTTCCCGAGTTACACAGTTGTAAACTTTACAGACTAAAGTCGAGCTGTCTAAATTTGGCATTTCCAAACATTTTTCTAAAAAAAATTAATAGCCTTAATAAAAAATCTGCTTGCCACAGCCACTAGGTTTCAACTTCTCCTTTTAAATGCGCTGTGGTTGCTGAAAAAAAAAAAAAATTTCTCCCTTCCCATGTATTTAGATAGGAGCTCCCGAGCTATAGCTTTTCATGGACTGGATTTTGCCTGTCTATTTATGGACATATAAGGAGTCTATCCTTATTCTACACAGAAACAACACATGAATCTACAATGCAACTTACACAGCCTGGTGTGTCGGTAGATGGGCACGCTGTAGACTCCGCCGCTGATTGTCCAAATGCTGATGTTGTAGAGTCTTCCAGGAACAAGATGGTCGAACAGTACCAGCCGGTTGGTGTCATTCGAGAGCTTTTCCTGCGCCGGTATACCGGTATCGCTAAGCTGGAACCGGTACCGGTCAAAGACCACGTGACGCTGAGGCGTCGGCGTGTACTTGATGCCCAGTGTTCGAGTCTCATGTTCGTCGGCAACAATGTTAATGACAGAGTCAATGACAGGCACTGGAAGAAAAAAAAAAAAACGTGTTTGTTTACATTTCGAGTTAGATTACAATTCTTCAAATAACTGCAGTCATATCAGAGATCTGACATCTGCAGTTATTTCAGTACAGACATCTGTGAAGCTGCTGAAGAATCAACATTTGGGCAAGTTTGTACTGGTTGAACATCTTGATGGGGCAGTGCAAACAACGAAGACAAAAGAAAGTAAAAATTCCAAAAAGCGCCGCAGGTTGGATGGGTCGTAGTTGTTGGAACGAATAACTGTCCTAACAACTATGACCTGTTATGAACTATCAGCGGTGCCCTGGATTTTTCCTTCCTTGTGTCTTCGTCATTTGCACTGCCCCATCAAGACGTTGAATCTGTCAAGCTCTAGTTAAAGTACTGAACTGAACAAAACTCAAAGATCAGTGTAACTACAGCCAACACATGGAAACCATCATACTTTTGAGGTAATTCGTACAAAAGTACTTCTCGCTTGTTCACAATGGCAAAACTCATAAAGTGGTGCATGAATAAAACTCCTATGTGCTGCTGATGCAGCACTTTTGCCTTGATAAATTAAAAATCGAATGAAAGATTTTGAAGGAAACAAAAAGAGTACTCACTGGTTCTAGTCTGGACGCCGAAACCTTCACTTCTGACATCATGGCTGACGGCGTAAAGGCGGAAGGAGTACAACTCTCCTGGCTTCAGGTTTTCTATCACGACATTTACGTTGTCCCCTGGACGTGTTATATTAGCTGGAACCTGCAATGCGCGTACAATAAACGCAGACAATAAGCCGCGGTGTCCATAATGAGTCCAAAAAGCATAGACAACAATATATTACTGAATGTTTTAAAGGGGCACGAGGGGTACCGACATAATATTTTCAACTGTTCATTTTTTTTTTGGATTAGATGAAGCTCCTAGACCTCTAATCCATAGAAAAATAGTGACAAACCTAAGAGCACCATAAACAATTTAATATAATAGCTTTTCAACAGTCAGTTTCCGTCAAGTTTTCTAGGAGGATACTGTGTCGTGACGTCGCAACACAGTATCCTCCTGGGAAACTAAACCGAAGCTGGCTGTTGAAAAGCTATTATATTAAATATTTAGGGCGGTGTGAGGCTTAACAGCATCTTATTCTGGGATTTAGAGGCACCAGTCCTTCCTTTAAAGCAGAAAAAGAAGACAGAAAAATATTGTGTCAGTAGGCCAACTACTTTAAATCAAGCCAATAAAACTGAAACACTATTCTCTCCATATAGCAACACACCAGGAGACACAATACCGCGCAGAACAGTAGGTCACATTAAAGTGGAGCTTTTAATAAAATAAACATATACTATATGCAGCTTTATGTCCTGCAGTGACCAAAAATATAGGCTGATGATGATGATGACGATTATTATGATGATGATGATGACGAGCGACATTATTATGGATGCTACTTGCGCGCATAATTGTCAATGCAGTAATATCTGCATTGCTACGTTGTCAAGGGTGGTGCCGCGCTGTAACACGCATGTCCTCAAAAATGTTTTTACTACGGTATTCTAGCTCACAGTAGGTTAGTTTAGCGCCAACACACTGTGGCGCCATCTGGAAGATTAAAAAAAATTCATCGGCGATTACGATACCCCCTAATGTGAAATTTGAGCGCAGCTGCACATGTGTGTTCATTTCGTGGACAATATGTCTCGCGCGGTGCGTTGCAAACGGAGCGAATTGTGGCGCGACTGCCTAGCTAATCGGGAGATCGCGAGAGGAAGCGCATGGGTGATGCATGGGTGCGATGCACACCAGCCACTGCAGACAACCTCCGCTCATGCAGCGCTTTGTTTCCTTACAGCTATGATGCGCGCTACTCTGGCGCCATCTTGAAGCCAATGCCGCAAAGCCCTCGTGCGTGGCACTACGCTTTTCTTCTCACGCTTTCGCCATACCCTCCTCCGCTTTCCGCCTTATGGTGCGCCAAACCCTCCTCCTCGCACTCTCTTCGCTCTAGCTGCAGGAACGGGTGCTAAGAGCTGCGCTCTAAAGCAGAAGCACTCTCACGACAACGGGGGCGTCGTTGGGCATAATCACACGTGAACAGACAGCTGATCTCAATCATAACGATTGACAAAACCGCCAGCTATGCTTTGCCCACAGCGTGAGATGAGACTAAGAGAAAGCACATTTTAATTTAATAGGGGTGTGCGAATCGTAGTTCTTCAGACCAAATACAATACGAACCGAATATTGTCAGAAGGAAATCGGATCGAATATTTTTCTAATAGTTTCCGAATAATTTACAGCCTTCTCACCATTAATACTACACATTTCCCACATTTTAGTATTCACAAAATTACGAATTTTCAATCCTTCCACTGAACATCATAAAGCTGCTTTATTATAGGAGCACAAATGAAGCACTGGGAACAACTATGAAGTTTGTTTGCAAATTCTTAGCTCTTCAAGGCACACGCGTTCATGCATTATTACATAAAGCTTAGAAATGCAGCCGTGATGCCCGAGTTAATATCTGTATACCTTCGCAACCAAATCAGAGATGCATGCTGTCTGCTTGCATCTGTAAATATATAGTACCAAACACTCCTCACTGTCGAATCCCGTGCCTAAACAACATTTTATTACGAGAAGGCTCTTCACTGCGCTCTGTGCATGCGGCAAAGACTTCACACACGCTATACTAAAACTCTCTATTTAAACAAGTATATTGTGCCAGAGTGCTACACATCTGTACGCACATCTGTTCTAGCCCAGACTTTGTGCTAGCCCAGACTCTGTGCTAGCCCACACGCTGAGGGAGTCCCCTTGACAGTTCCAAATGTTTAGGTTCCCCGTGTATTAACGATGTATGCACTTTTAAGTAAAACGTTTACAGTCGAACCCGGATATATCGAACCCACATATAATAAATTATTGTGTAAACAAACAGCAGTAAAATCTCCTTGAAAATCTTTGTATAAACTTTTTATTTTATATATCGAATTACCTATATCTGAAAGGGATCACGTTTTTGTGATCCCTTGTGCGTGCACGATATGCACGCACACACATCCCTGTGTATTAACGATATATATGCACCTTTAAGTAAAACGTTTATAAAAAACATATGCACGTACACACGCATAGGTAAAAGTGCATATATCAATAATACACAGGGAGCCAAAACATTAGGGACTGTCAAGGGGACTCCCATACAATGTACATACACACTTACATATGTATGTGTGCATGCATAAATTATTATTAATATTATTACTATGAAAGCTCGAAAACTAGACTTTTACCTGCTGCGATTTCTGCTGCTTCTGGTCGTTAAGAGGGTTATAAACAATGATGTAGTAATCGACGCGTCCCGGAGGTGCCGTCCACTCAAAGGTGATGTTCTGGGAGTCAAGGAAGTGAGTTACGTGTTTGATAGAGTTGGGATCTGAAAAAATTTGCATAAAGATGGGTCAGACGTGCCACTCTGCAAAAAAGCAGAGTTCGTAGCTTATTCTGGACATTAAAGTGCAAGAAACCTCGCGCACACGTTAATGTCATGCAGCAGCATGCCTTTGCACGCACTGCGTAAATGAAACCGTCAAGCTGATGCTTGCTGTAATTGTTCTCCTAACATCAATATTGGATTTGCAGTCAACATACTAAGCTGTGCGCTACTGCTGATTTGGTACTCGAACGCATGATTCTCGATTTGAAAACAATATTATAAATCATGATAAGGGAACCAGCCGATACCAGTGCACGTGCGTTAGGCAAGCAATAATGTACACATACTACTAACAAAGAATATTTATTCATAATACAATAGCAATAAAGTAAGTAATTTCCCACTCTAATGATTGGCAAAAGTCAAACACAGTGCCTATGTGCTAATCTTCACTATAGTCGGCGATGAATCTAATCGGCACTGACTTATTGTACATGCCGAATAAGTGAACGTCTTCTAGTATTCATATTCAAGATCACTCAAAGACACACTAACAGCTTTAAAGTTTCGCCAGGTGCAGGACTTGCAAAACAGCTTAAGTCACCTGGGCACATAGCCAGGAACTGAGACTTTCAGTCCGGGTTAGTGTTTGTGACAAAAAGAAGTTTCCTTTCATTCTGAACCTGCACGCCAAAACTAAGGAGAAATCAAGCTTTTTGGACAAATTCACATCATGTAAACCTTTTACATCACCTGCCCGTATACTTATCGCCATTTACGGAGTAAAGGTTACCAGAGCCGCAGATGTGAGCAGTAGCGTTGGTGGCGACACCTTGTGACGTGGAGTTCAACTATGGAAGGCACCGAGCTATTACCCCAGTGACCAACCGAATTTTTTTATTTGCCTATGTAAAGATTAGGTGGCAACGAAATCGTCAACATGCAGTTTTATTTTTTGCTGTGACAATAACACGTGTAACGCACACAGAAAACCTGCCAGTGCGTCGTGGTTGCACAAAGCATCGCAAGATGTTGCTACCAGCGTTGTTACTGCACTGCAACAAGATGAGGCATGTGTCTGTTGCATCGAAAATCCGGATAGACCACTTAGCACATCCTAATGAAATGCGAAGGTATTCACCAAATGAAACCCCTAACTAATGCACACCTTCCAGAAGTGCTTTGATTTAAACTTGATGAAAGCATGAACCGATCACCAGTCGAG
The DNA here is from genome assembly GCF_013339745.2 of Dermacentor silvarum. Classification (NCBI taxonomy): domain Eukaryota; kingdom Metazoa; phylum Arthropoda; class Arachnida; order Ixodida; family Ixodidae; genus Dermacentor; species Dermacentor silvarum. Next base: position 125,882,211 of record NC_051162.1, on the reverse strand, counting down.
ATAAGCAAGAGACATTTAGAGTAGTCGTGGGAAGAAAGCACAGAATAGATTGATAGGAAGGGATTCGTTACAGACATAGGTAGTGGTACAAGGTAGATATAAAAGCTTTAAGGACGAGAAAAACATTAAGTATACAAAATGCTAGAATGAAAGGCATGTATAGCATAGCTGATCACTCAAGCAGGTTAGGTGACTATTTGTCACCACCCCATTTCAAAGGGGATGCCAGTAAATCATCATCATCATCTGCCGTCCATGTCTCCAGTAACCTGGTATTCCGTGAAGAGTAATACATTTAGGCACAAGTCAAATCTGTCTTTCAACATTGTTGCCCAGTTTCTTCCGTTGTGTTTCACACTGACCAATAAGGTCACAGTAGCATTTGCCACTAATTGCATTGCCACTATCCCAGATAATTATTGCATGCATGAGACAACTTGTATTCCGGCAGTCTTTCTCACTGAATCTGAGTGTTGCTGATTATGGAATACTCTTCTGGCCTTGACACTTAAAATAGACACAAAAGAAAGGAGACTTACACAGCGTTTGCTCCACGTCTTGGGCGTCAGTGCTTTCCACTTTGTTGCTGACTGTAGCCACGCGAACTACATATCGTTCTCCAGCGATCAAGTCATCGATTTCAGCTGACGTTGAGTTGACAACACCTAAAGAGAAAGAGAGCGTGTGTGTGTGGTGGGGAGGAGAAAAAGAAGTGACGCAAACATTTTGTCCAGTTCCTTGTACATGATCGCCTACCAGCAGTTAAAATCACGTAATTTACTTTTGTAAGGAACACGGGAGTTCCAAAAGGGGTTTTCGAGTATAATTATATGTGCTGCTTGCCACAGGCCAGCTGCCTCCACTAAAGGCACATACACACTAGGGGCAAAATGCGAGCGGCACGCTGCCGGTGATAAAACGCAGCTGCGGCAGGGCGGCCACCCCAACCGTCGGCGCGCTGCCGTAGCAGTCACGTGACAGCATAGACTCCTCCCCCCTCTCGAACTATCCGTCAGCTAGCTTCGTCCGGGAGCTGACGAGTGTTGACGATAGTGCGAAACGAGTTTCCGGCTGACACCGAAAGCGAGTACGAAACGAGCGGTCAGACGGGTCCGCATAAAACCAGTCTCTCGTGCGCATGTCACGGAAGCGACAACTCACACTGGTCTCCTTTATACGCGGCGCACGCGGCAAACCGCAAAAAATCAGTCGAGGACCAATCCCTCCCGCGGCAAGAAAAAGCTGCCGTGCAGCTGCTTGCGCGGCACTCGTTTTTCCGCTAGTGTGTACGGGCCTTAATATGGTTGCACCTCAAAACACGGAACACGGATATGACGAATTATCGGCACACAGGTGTAACGAATCGTCAGATATTACAAATTAAGTCTAAATGTTTTTCGTCGATATGACCACATAGCGAATAATGAATACATGCTTATAACGAATATCAGATATAACGAATGTATTTTTGTTTCAGGTGCGATGTCGTTTGACACAGTTCAACTGTATTATGTCCAACATTACAATCGAATGTCTGCGTTCTTATGAACAGTTCTAGCATAAGAGCAGATGCAGACGAATTGTGATGTTGAACATAAGAGGGCTCCATCGTATTCTCAATATTCACAAAACTTCACGTGCTTTAGAGTTCTTTACTTGGTCTAGCCTTCGGGAGCTCGCAATTCATAATACTGACCTACATGGTTAAGTGATGGCCAATCGCGCACTGTAGTTACATAAGGGAAATCTAGCAAATAGGGTCTCAGCTTCATAAACGAACATTAGGCTGTTTCTGTTGGGTTCTCGCGACAAATGTTATCTCTATGTTCTCAGCATGTTCAGCTGCTTTTTGCTAGAATATGAGGATGTAAAACTAGCTTACCAGCGTAGTACTGTGCCTATACCAAGTTTTAAGTACACTTCTAGCTACGCACCGCACGAATTGCTATAATACAATATGTACAATCGCCGTCACCCTTGTGAAGAGCGTGGGAACGGTGGCTGTCAGGGTGCTCCGGAGCCAGCCAGTGACGTCTAACGGTAGTTGCTGGGCCCAAACGAGCCCAGCAGCTAGCGTTAGACGTCGCTGGCTGCCTCCGGCGCGCCCCGGAGGTCGCCGTTATCGCGCTCTACACAAGGGTGACGCCGACTGTACAGCGAAACATGCATTTCTGATTTTGTGACTTGGAACCATACAAATAAAGCTTAAGTAACAAAAGTCTAAATTTCGTTTGTTGTGTCAAATAATTTTCTATATATGTGAGCGATCGAGAGGAATCGCAGGAACTGAGGATCTCGTTTTTTGTTAATAACCACCATATGTAACAACCATTATTAGCCAAATATGTGGAACCGATTTCCCTTATTGTTCCTACATGTCAATTAAACAAAAAAAAAACAGTTATTGGCCCCTATGCTTTCCTTGACTTTATGCGGTTGTTTTATCCGTTTGCTTTTTATTTACACAGATATAACAGCCATATACCATATACAATAAAATGCGAAAATATAGTATAACCATAGAGGAAGCCAACTGAAAAAAACTTCACCTGTCTACACTTTACTTCTCTCAAGCCTTTGGTGGAATCCTTTACTTACCGAATTCCCTCCAGTATGTTGATTCAATAGGGCGGTATCGAACAGCATAATGGTCAACCAAGGAGTTCGCTGGGGCATTCCACGTGAGTATTACGGTCGAGTTGCTAGCCTTGACTATTTGCAGGTTTTGTGGAGGCCTTGGGGCTGTAAATTTCAAAGAGGTAGGGTTAGTTTATCAACGCAATTCAGTTTATCATGCAAGGCAACGACTTTATCTAAGAACTCATCACTGGTTTAATGTACAATGTATTGCCCGAGAAATAGTTTCCACGTATGGAGGTATCCGAGCTGAATACAAGCAAGCACCCCATAGAAGAACACTTAATACAGGATTTTTTTTTCTGTGAATAATTAAAACACATACGATAGGAAGGTTTAAAACGAGGAAACACAATATTAAGGAATGCTATCGACCAGGCATACGAAATTACTCAGGCAATGTACAAAAGAATATAAAAGTGCGCAAAGTTTTGATTTCTGGTTACGCAAATCTGCCTGAGTACGCTATTTCTAAAACTTCCTAATATCTTTCACGTTTATTGGCGCAAAAGAATAGGCTCGGCTGAGGCAGTTGGATGATGTGCACGGTAAAAAACTGATTTGACGAGTGCAGATGTATCAATTTTGCCCACAGGCAGAACAAGAAAATAAGTTGCCTAACATTCTTTGAGGAAAATGACTGTCTATGCTTTGTTACCGCATTTTAAGTAGTGAACAGTCTTTTAAATGTCATCCGTGGGTTGCAGGTACTGCCAGGTGCAAGTCGTGCTACGGCTGAAACATATGATGACAGTTTTGCTCGAAATTGGCAGACCACAGGTATAGACTGAAATATTACACCTAACAGCTGTGTCTGTCACACTGATCAACCATAATAGAAAACCTTTCGCTCAGCGGCGCTGCCTCTCATCCCGCCTAGGCTACATTTAGAACACGTCGCCAGATGGCGCCACTCTCACACATCGCAGTCCAGCAGCAACAAAATCAACAACTATGATGATGATGAAGTACACGGCGGCCGACTCACCGACTGTCTGGTAGTAGGAGTGCGGCTCGGACCAGAGGCCGTGGCTCACGGCGTACACGCGGATCTGGTAGCTGGCGCCGGGGTACAGGTTGTTGAGCAGGAGCCAGTTCTGGCGCGTGTCCTCCTGACGGCGCTCTCCGGTGTCGTTGCGCACATAGACGACTGCGAATGAGTCCTGCCGGCTTGTCACGTCAGACTTCCACGAAACGTTCATGTGCTGTCCAACCGGCTCCAGCGCCTCGATTACTGGCGACGCCGGACCTGCGAGTAGGCGATCATATTGCAATAATAAGAGTACCATTAATATTACAGTTATTTCCACCTCATATGCAACTTATAAGATGGGATAGTCCAAGCCACAATATAGCTTGTTGAAATGTATCTGGCAGAAGGCCACCAGAAGCACACACAATGCTACATTTCGTGAAAATGGTAAGTTGCAACTAAGTTTCGCAACACCCGGCACATAGTAGCAAGTCAATACCTGGTGTTTGCACTGAATCAAGTGATTTTGTTTGAAGCCCATTGCGTGTCGTATAAAAATGCAAAATAGCAGGCAGTTTCCTTTCAGACTCCTTATTTACCTTTTTTTTCATGCTTTCGCTCCCAATGAAAATAGACTGTTTTAGCCTGTGCGTAAATGAGCTTCTTACTGTTTAAGGATTACCAGGTTACTGGAACCGTTAATAGTAGCAAAGCTGGCAGCGACGCATAATGATGCTTTGCCCAACGACAATGCATTTGAAGCGTTATTGCTTTGCGAGAGTGCTCTCGTCGAATGAAAATCGTAAAAGGACTGCACGCTATAATGAGTATGTCGCTACCAACACTTTACATTAACAGTTAAATAGGACACGGTAGGTAACTGCAGTATTATCTTTGTGTGCCCTTTGGTTAAAGTCTACGTCGCAGGTTGTTGCTACCAGTGTTGACGCTGTCGCAAACAGCTCCGGTAACCTGCTATTCCGCAAGCGGTAATATGTGGCGTCCATGTCCCCGCGACGGCTCTCTTCAAGTAACAGAAACAGATCTATGCTTTCTCTGGCTGCAAGCACTGGAAGCGATTCCTGGACCTGGAGACACATCATGGCCGTCATGTTTTGAACATCACTTATACAGCCAGGGACAAGCTAAAACTCCGTAATGACACCATGGTGTACTTACGTGTCGATTGGTACGTGAACACTGGCTTGCTTGCTACACCCTTGCTGACAGCGACAACGCTGATGGAGTAGTTACGGCCTTGCAGAAGGCCTTTCAGCAACACCGAATTGTTCTTCACTGTCTCCAGGCTGTCGCTGTTGAAGGATTCCAGTTCATTGTAACGAACCTGAAGATAAAAGAAAAGAAAAAGATAGTATTAACGTTTGCGAGTGGGTGGATGATGGCGAAGTTTGGGAGAAGTATATATAAACACTTTTCGCGAAGAAACGTCACGGTGGCTGGGGACATAAATTATGTTCATTTCCATAGATAATGACATTGCCGCTGATAATGTGATGTTAGAATCAAAATTGCTGTTCTTTCTGTTCAATATTACCAAACTACCTCGTGATATTCAGAAAACACATCCTACATGATTTTATTCGTTGCCATGATGCAACTTAATGATCATAGATCATCTTAAGCACGGCGTATGGACGCATGCTACAAGAGTTGAAAGAATCCATAACAGCCACTGGACACGGAAGTTGTCATACTAACGCGATTCACTTTAAAGTCAGATTAAAGAAAAAATAGGAGTTAACGTTGCGACACCACAATGTTAGCAGAAGGACTCACCATGTAGGCATCCTGAAGGCTTGCATTATTGGGTTTCCAGCGAACCAGGATTTCCCCCGCGTCACCATAGGTTGCATTCAAGTCCTCCACAGACAAAGGATCTGCGTGATGCGTGTGACTTTGATCAATAAGACGTGCAACCCAAGTAGTTGACCAGAAGCCTGGACCACAGTTCTCTAAAAATTATTATTCTTGAAAGAGATTTCTGACTAATTTTAGTCCCTTTGTGCGAGTACTTGTTGCTTCTTGTAAGAATTGGGCATGTCACTGCATTGGTGTGAATTAATGCTATTTTTTACCGTTTTATTAGCATTTAATAAAACGTGTCACTTTCATTTCGCTTCGTCATATCGAGCAACTTGCTAAATGCTAAATTGAAAAACGCTTGGCTTACCCGCCATTTTTTTCGAAGATCGTAGTGAGTGCGATGAGCCGGAAAATTGTAAAATAGGTTGTTCGGTAAAATCAAATTAGACGGCGTAAATCAATGAGCCAAGTAAACGTTTGCGCCAGCAAGCCTGCAGATCGGGTTATGAACATTATGTTTTATTGGTATTTCATGAAACTGATTAGTTTAACCCCACAACATTCAACACATCGTTTTTGATACGTATGCTGAGTTTGATACCTAAAAAATGATAATTTAAGCATGGGAAGCTTAACGCAAAACCCATATAGTTGCGTTATTGACGCGTTGAATCGAATGCTCAGTTGTGGATAGGTAAGCAAGCTAATAATTAAATAATTACTACATATTGCCACGAGATAGAAGAAGAGTACAGTATTAGGCAATATTAATGAAGTGTTAATTGTAGTCACCTATTGTTTTTTTTGTTTTCTTTTGTTACAGATGTGCTATTCATGGCCAAAAATAAAGGTGAGCACTTTATTTTAATTTTGTGTGTGTGTGTGTGTGCAGAAGTGTTTGGGCTTTGAGGGGTTAACTTCATCATTGGCCATACAACATTTGGAATGCGGACATCGCTTGGCGTTGTCGACCAGCTTGCTAAATTAAAAAAACAAAAATCACCAACGATGATACTCCCTGATGCAAAATTTGAGTGCAGCTCTATATTTGTTCTCATTTGGCGATATATTGGCTGGTGCGGACAATCTGTCTCGTGCGGAATGTTACAAATGGAGCAAAGTTTGGCGCGACTGCCTCGCTAATCTGGAGATCGCGAGAGTCAGCTCGAGTGTGACGCGTGGGCGCGATTGGCAGCAGCCCCCCCAGACAGACCTCCCAGACGACGTGCACTACTCTGGCGCCATCTCGTAGCCATTGTCACCGCACTACGCTTTTCTTTGCACGCTTGCTCCATGCCCTCCTCCTCTGCTTTCCTCCTTGCGTCTTTTATCCCCCGCTGTGCTCCGCGTTCACTCTTTCATCTTCCGCTGGGCTCGTTCGCTCGATTACGCTGGCGCCGACGCTCGTCGCAGGAACGGGCGCCTAAGAGCTGCGCTCTAAAAAGCGCCTGGCTTAAACGGCGCCGTTGTCACAAGGTCGTCATGAGTGCTCAGAGTCTAAAAATCCAGATAATTGTGCATTCGTCACAATCAAGTTGGACTCGCATAATACTGAGCCAAGAAAATTTTCGTCCCATACAAGCCAATGAGCCCGAGGACCAGGTGACTCGTGTTTCATAAGTATTTCATGAAACAAATTAACGCTAGTGTGGCCGACGCCTTTCTTGTTTACTTCCTCTTTTAATTTCTTGTGCTAGTGCCACACCTTCCACGATTAATTTAATCCTCGGTCTTGCAACTTTTCGGAATGTGGTCCTCGCTTCACCTTATCGACTAGCTAAACTGAAAAGGCGCTTGGCTTAAGCCTCATCGTTGTCACGATCATGATGAGTGTGCTCAGAGTCCGAAAATTCGCGAATTCGTGCGTTCGTTAAAGTGACGGTAACAGCGTAAATCTGAACAAAGAACATTTTTGTACTAGACAAACCAACGAGCCGGCGGTCTGGGTTATTATCATCGAATTCGAGACTGTACTTACGTGTGGTGACGTTTCCCATGACTGGCCAGCTGGCCACGTTGCCGCTGACCGTTTTCACCATGACCTCGTACGTGCGGCCGGGTTCCAGGTCTTGGTCGAAGATGGCCACGCGCTCTTCATCCCTGCCCACAATCTGCCTAAGTGAGTGCTGCATGCTCAAGGCTACCTGGTAGCGGTCGAACTCGGAGAACGACTTTGGAGGGGACCAGGACACTTCGAACGACCGGGAGGTCACCTTCTCCTTGTTGAAGGTCACGTTGGATGGTGGGAGGGGAACTGCGTTGGTTAAGAGGGAAGGAAAAGGCCAAACATGGAAGGTAACAGTTTTTGCATGAAAAACTTGCACTCTTCGCATGGTTATCATTAGTCTTTCACGTCACAAAGCTACAGCTGGGCAATTGAAGGCACCCACAGCGGAAAGTTTGGTATTGCTTTTCAACACTTGGTCGACACTTGGCCCACGGTCAAGGCCCCCACCGTACGTGAACTCTTGTAAAACGGTGATGGTGCTCACCGTGAACTTTTTGAACAAGTGTAATCATCTGTACCCCATTCCTTTTATACTCTTCTATCTGTATATATTTTCCCCCTTCATTCTTCTTTATTTATATAATATATTTGGTATTTATATAATATATAGTTGGTTGGTGCTGCGGGCACATCTATTTGCATGGGCCTCGTTTTCTCGCAGGACCTGCACACTGCCTGTACTCTTAAATTTACATTTTTTAAAGTTTAAATAAAGTATGAGGTATCACTCTCTAACACGCACCTAAATCTAACTACACTGGAGACATTGGATTGCGCCCACTCAATTCACTAAATGTGTCACGGAATAATAGCCAGTGTCCGCCTAATTAAATATTGAGAGCGGCAAGGGGATTTCTGCAATCAAATGGCAAGGCACAGACACCATTTTCCTGGGCACCATCAAAATGCACAACAGTGCGTGGAAATGAGGATTTCGGAGGTTTTCTACCGAAGGAAAAAAAGAAAAGAGAATCCATTAAGCGATTCTAGCAAAGACTTACGACCTCCTCACCAATTAGGGGGACCTGTAACTTTATAAGATATATATATATATACATTAATGAATGTGCTGGGAATGCATACATTAAAAATACGAGTACATCCCGTTTGTACCACTGATACTTGAAGCCGACATATTGAAGACGGTGAGGAAGTATGATAGGGCGAAATCGAAAAACCTTACAAGGCTCATCTACCGCACAGAAAGTTCCAGCAAATGTGTTTGGCTGAATGTATCAATTTTATTTTCGACTTGACGAAGATGTTTTCGTAGAAAACTTGAACCGGCTGGTACCACTTGGAAGGGAATAGGTTTGGGCATGTTAGTTATTCATCGTAATAGAACCAACATAGCGCAGTAAGGACGAGGGACAAGTCTAGACAGGACAAGCAACCACTCACCGGTTCGGTACTGCGCCTCTGTCGGTGCGCTGATCTGCGTCTGGCTGATGGTCTGCACCGAGATGTTGTACGCACGACCAGGAACGAGGCCATAAAAGGGGGCTTGCGCCGGACCAGGTGGCTCACCCTCCTTGTCGACGTAGAGGATGGACTGAGACGCATCCTCCGGTGTGATGCTCACCTGTGTGTTTACACTCGATTGAGTCAAAGAGGCGCCAGAAATGGAGGGGGGGGGAGAGAGAAAATAAAAGCATGGGTTGGGTCTGCAGATGATGATGATAAGTGGTTCTTGAGGAAAGGGAAAGGTTGGCGCTATCTTCTGCAGCCCTTGAGGGAGCACGGCTCAGCGCCAAGGTCTGCAGTCAGCTGAACCTGTGGTGTCACTAGTGAGGAGAGGGAGAGGGGGAACCGCCCCGGGTGCAGTCTGCTGAGGGGGTTGCCGCCCGCTAAGCAGTGGCTGTGCCGCGGTCGCCACTGAGCAACTGTTTCTGGTTATAAGGAACAGTAATTATATTTTGCTGTAAGCATTTTTTTTTTTTGTATCGTGTATCGTTCACTTTATGTTATTGCAATATATAATATTTGAGCTACTAACCGTGGGCTTGGCATGTCTAGCGGCACAAATTCTAGAGCGATTACAAAATGTGACATGCCAATTGCCATATGGTCTTTTTTTTTATTTTTTTTACAGAAATAAATGCCGAATTACAGGCAAAAATACGAGCGTTGCCTTTTTAAAATCATTAAAATAGGAATTGAAATAGTAAAATTGAAATAGGAGGGAGTGGCAAGAGAAAGAGATGAGGAGAGGGGGTGACACGCCGAGCAGCCACACTCACAGCTGACCACAGTCTTCTACAACCATCTCACCAAAGAGAATAGAGAGGTTCAGCCTCTCCTTCAACTTCTTGCCGTTTACGGACAACCGGGCTACCAGAGCCCAGCAATGCTAGTAGCAACATCTTGTGGTGGCTCCGTCCAACTATAACGCACTTGAAACGTTTTCTCGTTGCGCGAGTGTTCTCGTCGAAGGAGAATAGTAAAGTACTGCATGTCAGCGATTATGTTACTACCGATGCTTTACGACAGCGCTTAAGTAGAATATGGTAGGTCGCTGCAGTATCAGCTTTGTGCACTCTCTGGCTGAACTCCGCATCACGTGTCGATGCCAGCGCTGTTGCTGCCATACATACATCTCTTCAGTACTACGGTATTCAGAAGAATGTAACGTGTTTACGGACAAGATAACAACATCATATGATGAGCCTACTCGCTTGATCATGGTTCTCTTAATCAAAATGTTTACAGTCAAGCAAATACGTTTGTTTTATGCCTATTTTTTCTGTGCTTTCATTCTTTCTTCTTTTGTGGTTCTGTGTGGTGTTTCGCTTTTATGCTATAGTTTTGTGCTCACTTTCGCTCTACTGCGCTTGAATTTTTCCCTGATGAAGTTAATTGCCCTTAGGCCACCTCGCCCCTAACGATGTCCGAGAAAACTACATGTTTTACTCGACCTATGAATCTACAAAGTCCAGATAAAATTTCACAGTTTTCAAATTCGGTTCAGTTACCTACATGTGTTGCTTCACATTTTCGGGAAATGCACCCAGTAATGACACTTGGTTACTAAATCAAAACACGATGTCGCTAAAGTGATTCACCTACTATTCAGTACACATCCACTCAATATCTTTGAAGGTACCAGTCGTAACTAAAGGTACTGCGAATTCACTCACCAAATACTGATCGAAGATGCCGGAAGGGTAAGGTGGCTGCCACAGCACCAAGAGCGTGGTTTCATTTCGGAACCACACAATGAAGCGGCCCGGGGCATTGGGTTCTAGGAAGAAAAGAATGAGTGAATGACATCTTTACTGAAAATGCTGACGCTTTGGCCTATAGGGGGCTTAGGGTATCGATTCGTCATATCGAGCAACTTGCTAAATGATAAACCAGGTATGGGTATAATCTAGGGTGGCACTTGATCTTATGCGAGTAGTTAGGCCTTTACCATTATTGCCTTTTTACCTCAGTCAAGTTGCCGCGATAACCGTGCAACATTATGCCAGGCCTTCACTCAGACCAATGGGTCCTGCTTGTCATTAAAGCCATCGCCTTCCTTTTCTCTCAGAGTACAACTCTACACTCAGATACAGGCCGGAAAGTGAAGATATCAATCCAATTCATATGAGAATTATACTATGATATCAGTGTGGTGCACCTGAAAATGTTCGCATGCATTTGGATTTGGCCAACAGATGAAGATATTTCTGCGGCGTTCCAACCAGCGTCTTACAATGTGTTCAGCGGCAGAGATTGCCCGGATAAAAAAAAAAGTTACAATGACGTTTCACTTTGTGATCGCGGGTGCTATAGCGTGCATGAAGCTATCGGCCCTCGGTGCACCTAGACGCCTACACTCTGTCTGCATCGCAGATCGCTTTCAAGATAAGGCTCGCAGCGGCCGAGCCGTACGCGGCAGCTGCCTAAGTTTCGGTTTCGGTACCCAGGAGGTGCAAGGGTCATGACGTCATGAAGGATACATTGGCTTGGTTACGTTCGTACAATTCCCGCTGTTGCCACATGGTAGCGCAGTCAGAAGACATCCACTCTTGTTAATTTTTTTTGTGTGTGAGCAGCGTCATCGCAGCAAGCCTTATTGCTACGTGACGTCAGCAAGATTTGCTCTCTGTCATGAGGTCAAGATGACGCCATGACGCTTCGGCGACGTTCCGCAACAAACCTTAGTTTCAGATTAAAATATCTTGTTTCCCCGTGTTCACACTAGCCAAGTCTCACCCTTTTGCACGTGGAATGTATATGGTATAGTACTTACAACTAGAAAAATATGTCAGTGCTTCATTAAAGAGCCTCTAAAGAGAAAAATGATTTCTTCTGTATCAGTAAATTACCCTTTCACAACACCAAAAACACCACTCTTAAAGAAGGCGCTTGGTAAGCCAGTAAAAATGAAAAACACAAAACACGGGTGGCGCCGCCGCCTTGATGTCAGAAGCTGACGTCATGGATTTTGACATTTGCTAGGGCCTAGTTAATTCGTTAGTGCTAAAAATTGACTATACTATGTTTTAAAGGAGCCAAAGACTGAATATGGCAAGTTTTGCCAACTTTTACTCAGTCAATGTGGTCCAAATACGAAAAAGAAAAAAAAAAAACTTTGGAATATGTGACGCCACATAGACGTTTTTGGCGCGAAATTCAAAAATGATACTTTGAGCTTCACTTTCTCTTCTAATAATCGACCTATTATAGTGAAATGAACAATTTTTTTCAAACAATACTTTATCAGTCTAAATTGATTTATTGTTTTGTTTTAGTGTTCCTTTAAGCTCACATGACATAGATCACCCCGTAGCCATCAAATACCTGACGGAGCTACGCAATATACGTACTTGTGGTGAAGTTTGACGCGGCGGACTGCTGGGACTCGCGGGACTTGTAGACGCTGAACAGTTGCAGCTGGTAGGTTCCTCCTGGGGTGAGGTCCCTGAGCGTGTACGGAGGGTTTTCGTCGTTCAGGTGTACACTGCGCTCGGGCGCCTCGTCCTGGTCGGAGAGGGGGGAAATGGCGAGCCGGTATCCCGTGATCTTGCCTTCGGCCGGTGGCTGCCAGTAGACGTGGGCCACTTTGCCCGTGTCAATTTTGATGGACAGGTTGGTGGGCGGGTCAGGCTCTGCAAAAAGAATCGGCGAGAATAGCACCAAAAGCCGGCATCAAACAACCCGACATAGCTTAACGCGCAGGTTCGTTTAAGCATCTTTTACGATAGGTTGCGCAAGATGGCTCGCGATGTTCTCTATGCATACCGTGATCCGTAAACAGTTTCATCCAAAATTATTTATACGTACCTGGTGAAAAGCTATCCAGCGGCTTTGGCGGGCACTTTGGGAAGGCAGGCGGATTGGAAGTATCAGTGGGAGCAAGGTGTAGTTTTGATTAAGGTGTTTAGGTAGCATGATCATTATTTAAACAGTTACGTTATTAAACCAAGCAAGGCAAAACATTCACCGAAAGATGGACACTTGAAGTGATCAAGAGCAATCGAACAAAGGAAGCCTTCAGTCTGGAGCCAAACGTTTCGTCAAAGTTGACTTGTGTTCGTCGAGACCTGACGATGACAAGTGTTCCCTCCTCATAACGTTGGCTTTAGGCTTAGGCTTCTCTTCGCCCGCTGTTGACCAGCTGTTACGTAAGTGTACCACAGTGTATTGCAATAGCACTGAAGTGTTTCAAAGAAGGTTTCCTCGAGTACTAATGTTAAGTAGAAAGGTGCCAACCTTATACCCACAGGTTTAATAATAAAAGACAGAAGGACGATGCTAACAATGCATTCGATACACAACGTTCACTTCAAAAGTGAAATCTGGCAGAACTGCTGTTCTCCGGAAGCGCACCCAGTACGAGCAGAGACGGTTTACTTTCAATGTTATTTGCGCCTAACAAATAAGAAAGCAGAAAGTTTGTCTCGCATACTTTTTGTTGATATATATTTTATAATCTTTGTGCTGTGAGCTTGGATGTGGCAACATCGCACATACATTTATGTATTAGAACCTTGTTTTGCGCAAACGAAATATATTTTATGCATTTAAACAAAACATCATAACAAAGGGAGATTCTTCCTGCTGTGAAAACCAGAGAGCAACTACTGTGTATGGTTATTTTGCTGCATGGCAGTTGAGAATACAGCATATGTGGGAAACATATTCTCATGATGAACGTGAATATCTGCCTGAAATTCCGTGCCCCGAAGTCGTTCCAAGGACGTCACCTAAGTTTTCGCTCGATTCTTACCGGCAGTGCCAAGCAGTGACATTTCCTCAGAGTTATTAGCCCCCCTGAACATGACTTGGACGCATGCAGTACAAGCTTCCAGTCACTTTTCTATTCCAACCATGTTCAGCAGCGGCAGAAAGCTCTCTTGCACAAACATCGTCCTAGGAGTATAGTGTGCAACATACCTGTTCATGTGAGAACAAAGCAGTTCCATAATGTTCAAAACAAGGCTTTAATACATGACAGTAAATGTGGATGCCTTGCCTGACAAGCACAGGACGAAAGCATAACACATTTCCGGCCCCGGGTGGAGTGCACCTTATGAGGTCAATCAATGTAACAGAGATTTGTTCTGCTTTTGTTTCGCCAGCCCGTAACGCTTGTGAGCTAAGATAACTGAATGCTGGACGGCGGAATCAACTGGACTATCACAGTTAAAGGAACACTAAAAAGAAAACTGGTATAAGCTGTTTTAGTAAATTACTTCTTCCACAATAGCAAAACAGCCACTCTAACCGTGAGAAGTCGCTTGGCAAGCTAGAAAAAGACACAAAAACGAGACTAGTGGCGACGCCGTCTTCACATTCCCGCACAAGTGGGCCATGATGTCATAGATTTGGACGCCGTCCCCTCTGTTCTAAATATTTATCGGTAAAAATGAATTACATTGTATTCTCTAAGGGCCATAGACTGAACTTACGAAGTGTGAAGTACTTTTACTGAATCACAACTGCCGAAATTGAAATATATATATATATAGTCATCCATGGTGTCATATTGACGTACCAGCCCAGGAATTTCGGCGCGAAATTCAAAAGATGAATCGTTGACCACCATTTTCCCTTCTAATATTCAACTGATTGCCGCGAAATCAACGAAACCAGAGTTCTTCAAGCATGCCTTATCGATCTAAACTGATTCAGTTTGTCTCTTTTTAGTGTCCGTTTAACGTTTTTGTCCAGCTGTCTCCTTATCTCATCACTCTCCCTTTCTCTCTTATCGTACCGGCAATGATGTCGTCGGACGAGAGTGCGGCAGGCACGGATGGGTAAGGAGACCGGGAGGGATCGTGGATGAGGGCGTGTGGATGGTGCGGGACACCCAGGTTCGGGCAACGGTCCCGTACACCGGCCGGCCGTGGCGGCCAGGGGATTGTAGACAGGGTAGAGAGGTGGTGGTGGTGGTGGTGGTGGTTGTTGTGGTGGTGTGTTGGCAAGTTGTGGTTGGTGGTAGTGACTGGGATAGAGGGAGGAGGGTGGTGGTGCCGTCTGTACCGCATGCCCGGGCTGGTAGCCTTGGTAGTTCGGGACCGGGAGGGGGGCTCGGTAATTGGGTTGCCCTGTGCAGGCCAGCGAGGAAAGCGAGAAAACAAAGAAAGAGAGAGAGAAAAAAAATGTTGGACGGTGCGAGCAGTATGCTCTTCATCTACAGGTTTCTCAGATTTAGCTTCGAAGACTGGCCATATAATTTTATTATAAGAATGGGATAACTGTTTTGTGCAAGTGTGCTGTCGAGTATTGGAAGTGAGCAGAGCCTGCAAATTTGAGCTGGTAAGTGCTCTGAAAAATATGAGACTATGAACAACAGCTCTCACTGCAAGAAGCTTCGCAGCATGAACGCTAATGCACAGTTTGGTGACAGATCTTGACAGATAAACAATGAGCCGAGTTATTTCGGATATGTTATCCATTCCATGATCTGTTAATGTTAAAACACAGCTTACAAAGAAGAAATACCTATAAGACAATTGAGTCTTACAACACTTGTGTGAAAGTTGTTAAATTTCACGCGAATATCTTATAACACGTGCTGTCCATGTATAATTGATGTTGAGCATATGCGTGGCACATATGATTCTGGAATTTGCTGGTATGGAAACATGGCGTGCAATATTTGCGTGTCCGTAAGACTACTGCGCAGAGAAGGCCAATGCATTCTCAGTGGCCATTCCTCCGAGTTCTTTTTTCTTTCTGTACTTACTGTTGTAAGAGACATCGCCGAGATAGCCATGAGATGTGACTCCTTTCTGTAGCCATAGTGATAAGAGCACACTGTAAACACTGGAAATGAAGAGGCGATAGGAAAAAAAAAAAGGAAGGCATGCGAAGTAGAAGCCTTGACCAAGCATTCAGAGAAGCATAGTGTATGTGCGCCAAGAAGGACGCATTGGAGGGATTTGTATTGAGTATAGCCAACCACCATCAAACGACCACCAACCACCACATCCACACACCACATCAACAAACAAAAGTTGTTTGACGGAAACAAAAAAATATATATATTTGCGGCTTAATAGTTGATGCCATCCCTGGAGCCATCCATTGATACATAGTTATATGCCTCACGTATATATTTTCCTAAAGCTATCTTGACTGTTCAACTCTGCAGCAATCATGTGTAACAGAAGGAAAATGCATTTCGACATACCACTCGTCAAAAACCTCTTTCGATCGACAATTCTACAGGACAAAAACATACATGCATGGACAAATACGTTGAAGAGAATGAGCGTGTGACACGTCATGTCTAGTGCATTTGTTCCCTAGCACGTTCACCTAACTTGTAAAGGTTGCACCTACGGAAAACAGATCATCAACACTCATAAATATTTCAGTTTAGAACACCTGCGAAAACGGGTGCAAAAGAGCTATGCTAATTACAGTAAGGGGAGTCATAAATTGTGATAACACGACTTTCCTTCACGTGCCTTCAAAGCAGTAGGGAAGCGAATGAAGCTTCGTAAAAGTAGACTCTCGCAATCACGCTCGCATTCCTTGTTCCAGCACTGCTGTGGTAGCTGTAGTCTCATGAACAATGAAAACGTTGCCGCAAATCCTTGAAATAACGTTTGCGGTTCAGCAGTAGGTTAGCGTCAGGGTGCCGAGATGTGTTCACTGATGTCACAGGGCGCCATCTCCATGACTGAACGCATAGCGTACGAGTCTATAGGTGACGTGTGTCTGAAAGAGTAGTGGAAACGTTCACAGAAGCGTTGTCTGAAACTTCCGCTCCCTCTATGACACACACGATCCTTCTCCGTGTCGCCGAGGTCGTATATTAGAAAACTTGTGTGTACAGCAGCACTTTCGCAGACTGTTTTTCGTTCAAGTCTGTTTCTGCATGGCAAACCACAAAGAAAATTTGTTGAGGGCGTAGATCCTGAAAAAGGATGTCGAGGGCCTGCTTCTCATAGAGGCAGCGCAAATATATAAACAAACAACTGATTTAACAATAACGCTGCAGAAAGACAATACTGTATTTGTGTGTTTCGTGTTTTATACGGTATATGGCGTGTGAACCTGAAAGGGATTACGAGACGGTCGTATAGTTCGTTAAAGATGGTATAAAAAAGATACAGATATACTCGAATGCTTAAATAGGCAATGATTTAGCAGAAGGGTCCTCAGATAACCACAGGCAGTCGATATTTTGACCGGCTTATAGGAAGAATGTTCATCAAGAAGCGTAATAATAGAAAAATAATATATAATTGACCCTTTTCGCAGAGCAGTTTGTTTTAGAGGAACGAGATGGTGCTCACGGCAGCACGCCATACGTCTCCTCAGCGACCGCGCACGAATACGAAACCATTACCGCTTCTACCTTGCTTCTGTGCGATCAGCTGTCAGAAATTCAACTGAGTTTTCGCCAGTAGCGCACCGACGGGGGGGGGGGGGGGGGGTTCGGGGGTTGTAACACCCCCCCCCCCCCCTGAGGCCGAATTAACCCCCCTTTTTTTGAGTACTGCAACGAAGATGTAAGACGCGCAATCGTCTGCACACTCGCAAACTTGCGCAAAGAGCGCATTTTTTTACAATTCCCCGTGAAGAAAATGAAATTAGTGCTGTTTAGATGGTATTGGCAAACTAAGGCAACTGTAACCCCCCCCCCCCCCCCCCCGCGATAACCTTCAAAGAAAGGACTTCATCCCCAGAACGTCGGCAAGAGTGAGTACCGCTCGTTAAACAATGACAAAGGGAGTAGCGCCGCTTCCTGTCATAGTAAGTTTCGCGCACGTTATCTATACACATCTGTCCCAAATGGCAGGAAAACTTACGCCCACTCTATCACCGACGTATCAAGAATAAGTGAATGGGCGCACACTTCAATATATGCGCACTGTATACGCACAATAAATGACGGACTACAACGATGCATGGCGCACGAATGGTCGAAGCTGAATGTTTCGTGACGGTGACGGTCTACAAGGATAAGCGAGTTACTATAGCTGTAATATAGATTTGCTACAAGGTATTACAATGTACAAAACAGCTACGTTTCAAGCCTTGTGCGCAGCAAGAACAAATCTATCGGAACTGAGCACACCCGCGAGCGATTAGGCAGAAAATAATCAGATAGTGGCCGCACCGAGGAACTTCACTGAATCAGAAACTGACAAGCCAGTGCTTCAAAATATTTGCCGAATAAACAACAAAGAGCAAAACACACTAATCCTGACTGAATTTATAATCGGAATGCTTGGATAGCTTGCAATAGATATTTAGCCCCGCTTTTGGAACAAGCACCATGTACGCTGCTTGCGCCGTTTGGACATAGCTTAATCAGCTCCGAAAGCGCTTTTGCAGGTTCTCTGAAGCTGTGATCAAAGATTCGTGTCGTCCACCTAGTCACCGTCTACGATATCTCCCAAAACAGAGGTTTTCTAAGCCGCGCCGGTGTCACACTTTCATGGTAAACAAGGTGGCAACGGAGGCAGTTGAGGCAAGCAATGGACGCGTCACCACGTGATCAAACATGGCGGCGCCCACGGGATCGCCGCGAAAAGGGTCAATAAAACTGCGGAACTGAGACGCACCAGTTTCGATGACACTCGACCATAGCCGATGGTTGTTCACTGTGCCGTTGCTGAGGTAGAGCTGGAAGTTGTAGTCCGTGCCAGGCAGCACGCCGTCGATGGGCACGCCCTCTACGGAGTCCGTGGCCGGGAACGTGAAGTTCGGCCCAGGGTCGCCGACGGGCGGCGAGTAGTCGACGCGCAGCTCGCCCCCAGGTAGACTGGTGTACTCGCTGGGCAGGTGCAGCGTCAGCTGGCTCACTCCACCCACCTGCGCGGAATGATGCAATTGCCATTAACGCCGTGCATAAATGTTTGCTCTGTTCTATGAGCAACAGCGATTGAAAGATGTACAGAAGCTCACAGTTCTACAAATGCGAGTCGTCCCTTTAGCGGGTCGCCTGAGTTTCAAACACTGCGGATCCATTAAGAAAATAAACACTCAGCTGTTCAAGCTCAGTTGCAGGTGTGTTTACAAGCCATGTCGGCTTTGATATAAGCACGGCATAATGGAGAAGGATATGGTACTCTAATCAGCCTAATGGGAGCATTGCGTTTTCCGTATTCGCGAATCTCCAGCTGCCTTCACAAATTGGTGTACGTAAGTGCCTGCCGGCTCGATCCGATGGGTTTCTGAATATCACTAAGCCCTATGCAGACAACAATGAGTCGGGACGAGCAATGAGTCTTCACTCTGCAGCGAGAATACAAGCGCGTACAGATCCTGTGACAACTAACGCTATAGGAGCGTGTAGGTGCGGGAAGTACAAGCTCCTGACCATATAGCTGTCACGTGACATGTATGTATACGTGCTATCATTCTAGCTGTAATGAAGGGCCGTTTTTCGTCATAACTGACAGGCGTATGCGTATGAGTGATATTCAGAACACAGACATGGCAGACATAAATTTGTGAGGGCAGGCTCTTTATAGGTTACCGACCGCCCCCCACGTACCCCTCCACTGTGTGCAGCGCACAGTACGTTGGCACTTGTACAACACATGCAGACACGTCTTTGCACATCTCGCTCGACTACAGCGCACTTTTGACAGCGCTCTTGAAAGGCCCATCTTGGGTGGTCTGGTGCGGGCCGTGCTGCTCTGCGGAGGCGTCAGCCCATTCGTGCTAACCGCCTCACGCGCACACACCGTCCAGGTATACCCAATAAAAACACTCAGGCCTATTGACTCCCCCCCTTCCCACAACGCAAGCCGCCGCGCCTTGGCGCCTTGTCCGTCGTCCATCTGATGACTGGCGGGACGCCCGTGCAATCGCCTTGACCTACTTGTTATACAATGCGCGCCGCTCCGCTAAGAGCCCGCGAAAGGGCCGAAGCACCGACCACAGAGCGACGGCGAGCAATTTTCGTTGACGTTCGGCACATTATTGATGTGCCTTTTTGAGTCATTCGAAATGACCCCGATAGTCCTACTTTGACGTTCTACAGGAGTATAGTTACATCGAGAGTTCAGTCAAGGAATAAATGGTAGCAGCGGTTGCACAACTACGTTCCATCGGTGATGTAAAGTCATTTTATAAATAATATCTCCTTGCTGAGTTTCAGGAGTGCAACTCACACACATCATTTCGGATAAGTTCAAGCTTCTCTAGACTCGCGAACCGCCTTTATGGCGTAAAATTTGATAATTTCGTCACCGCGGCCGGTTTTACAATGTAACCTGAAGTTAGAGAATTAGCAAGCCCCGACTGAAATACTATCTATTGCAGATGAGAAGGATCTCCTACCCTGAGGAGAACGAAATACTAACCATTATTTCATGGTAGTCAAACATGCGCAGTCTAACAAGGTCCCCCCTCCCCTCCCCCGACACACAAGCACACACAATCTGTCTTTCAATATTAATGCTTCGTGACTATCGTCAGTTTGCAGCGTCTCCGATTTCCTCTACACACAAACACTCGTACTGACCACATTTTATCTCGAAATACAATATATTGAAGTTATTCTTAAATCTTGCAAGCTATAGGTCTCCCTCAAAACAAACATGCTCGTTCTAAAAGACGGACCTTTCTTCTTTTTTTTTTTTCAAAAAGCTCACGCTGATTCTCCCTGCGCCTTATAATAATCAAATTCGGGTCTGGATCCGCGCCAGACTTGCGTTGGCTGAAGTCAAGACCAAGTAGAACAGGCGAAGCAAGAACATAAAAATCAGCGGCACGCCCTCGTTCAGAGGCCCCACACGAGCCCCGGCCGTTGTCGGGAGGGCAGGGAGGGCAGTCCCAACTGGAATGCTTATTTATAGTATAGCGATTTCCTATTGAAATATTTGCTCCCTCCAGTGCAGCTGCAGAGCAGGCACACAGTTGGAGCATGTCGCCCTTTCGTTGCCTTGTTTGTGTGTGTGCAGCGCTCCGAACATGTACACGTCAGCTCAACAGGACACTCTTCAAAGGAACAAACTAGTCGCGCCCAGTCGGCCAGTGTTCAGCGCACGCCAGCGAATGTCCACGCTTGTTCCACTTACTCAAAGAACAGTAGGCACAATCACGAGATGCTGAATATGCCATACGTGATGTTAACTCTCAGCGCGCCCGTTCGTATTTGCCGTCGGGAAGAACGGTGCCGCGCGTGGTGGCAGATAAAGATGACGCGAACACTTTTCACTGGTATAGAAGAAGAAGTTCATTCTTTCTAAATACAAAAGAAAGGGAAGCAAGAGCTAAAGGCAGATAGCCTGACAAGGGCTCTTCCTCCAGTCAGCATTTCAAGCGGAGAAAGCGCACATATATACACTCAATGAAATGTGATGTACTTCCATTGTATATATAGACGCTAGTTATACAATTTTCTACAAACTAGCAATGTAGATAAAGACAGTAGTTAGTGTCGCGGGAATTTACAAATGTAAAACAATATTCACGTGCACACTGTAAATGCACTCTATATACATAAAAATAGTGAGAGCAATAATTCTCGAAAGAGGAACAAATTTTTGTGCTTCTGATAGCTTAGTGCGGGTCCTTCTTTTGTTATGCTTTTCTTTTTAGAATGTTGCTATTGCTTCTACTAAATATTTTTTCATGGCTTATTGTGTTACACGTCACGCACTTGAAACGGAATGTAACGCAAAATAAACGCTATCACAAAGTATATCTTCGCATACCCTCTCTTGTAATTGTGTTTAGATGCGCTATACTTTCCGTTTCATGTTGTCAATGTTTAGTTGACTTAATTCAGCGGGATGAGCCGCCGAATCACTGCCAGCCAGAAAGGCGGTTTGTGCAAGAAATTGCGCTGTTTACAGCGATTGCTTCTCTTTAAGAATCGATAGCTTTTTTAAGTCAAGCCTATTTAAGCTTTCTTAAGTCATCTCAAGCTTTCTCAAGTTGAAAGCTTCTTGAGAAAGGCTTAAGTAACCCCTTTTAAAGAATACGTTGTTTTAACGAAACCTGCGCAAAGGTTTGGCTGTAGACGCCGCGCGACGACCTGGATAACATCGAAGCTGTTTAACTCGGCTAAACATTGTTTACTGCGCAGAGGTTCGATATACAGTGTTTTGTTGTGCCCGTCGAATAAATTAATTACATTATGAGGTTTTACGAGCCAGAGCCACGATCTGATTATGAGGCACGCCGTATAGTGAGGGACCCCGGATTAATTTTGATCAACGGGGTTCCTTTAACATGCACCTAAGTCTAACTACACGAGCGTTCTTTCATTTCACCCTAATTGATATCCGGCCGCCGTACGTGGGAGAGGTCGAGACCGCGACCTCTGCTCAGCAGCGCAACGAGCCTATATACATCGGCGGGTGTTATGACCGTCGATAATGTGACCATGTAGTTAACGCACTCCGTTGCAGAAGTCCACACACCGCACTCAGCGGTCGCAGATCGATAACACACAATAAGCGGGAGACGTCCCTCCCCCATGCACACGACCTGAATATATACATCTACCATTTTGGCATCCCGTCCTAAGCCTAACGTGGCGGCGTAGGTCACCGAAGTTATACGGGATGATGCGTGTGTCGCGGCTCCGTCCGATGCAGCTCGTCAAATATTGAACGGCGGAGACGAAAAAATGCATGGCGCTGGTTGGTGAGTGCACGTCGCGTTATGTGCAGCGGCATGATTATGAGTGCTGCGCACGTTTGCTTTTTGCGATGCGGCTGACCGCGAAGTACGTGGTATAGGCAGGGCAGGTTTCGGGAGCGGCTAATACGGTCACGGAAACTTCCTGTAGGAAGGTCGGTGGCTTGACAAACGTCACAAGGGTCATACGCTGTGGGGTTGTAACCGTGCGCTCTTGATCTTGTTCCACATAAATTGCGCTGATTAAGTGGAACATTTCAGCCACTATGTTCCACTCAGACGTATGTGGAACAGTTACAGTGGCAAGGAGATCGACAGAACTAAGAGCCGACGTTCAAGGACATTTGTACCACATAGATACCACTTACTAAGTAGAAATCGCTTGCAAATATGTTGCTTTTACTTAATGGAAAATATGCGGAACGAGCTTAAGAGTGTAGTAAACACCTATTTTTTCAGCCTACAACTAGTTGGTGTGGTGGACAACCACCTGAAAATGCAACGTCACAACTTCGTTAACTGGCGGGAATTTCGTCAAAGAGCACACAATCTTGGTTGACAATTTGGATAGAAGAGTTATATTTGGAAATTTGGTTTGATTGAGGAAGTTCTTTGACTGTACGAAGTTTTTTAACGTGAACCCAAAGTTTGTCTGCAGTCCGTAGAAGGCTCGCAAACACCTTCGTTGAAGTTCATACAATGACTACGCGTACATATATTGCCCATTGGCCTTCGCACTTTTACTCAGCTGTTTTGTTTATAGAAAGTGTAAATGTTTTGCACAGACAAACGGTGAAATCAGCAAGTAAGCGAAATATAAGATGACTGTATAATGACTGCCTGGATCAATTTACGCAAGAGAATATCCTTTAAAACCACGGCCGACATACCTTGCACTGAATAAGACATATACAGATTATGCATAGACCGAAAAATGTACAGGTAGGCGAAATAGGCCATGATGTCTATTGAGTGTATACAGAACGTTGTTATACTTTCGCAATGAACTTCCTTAAAGCCTCTTCCTATATAAATTACACTTCTATTCCACTACGGTGTCTATAGGACATCTGTAGATCATTCACAGATAAAAGGTAGTTTTTAGAAGATAGAGTTTGTTTAGCATTCATTAATTTTTCTATTAAATGTTAAAGTTCATGCAATAATACAATGTCCACACTGAAGATAGATAAAACAAGAGAGAAAGATGCAAGCGCAGGAAATGAAAATTACTGGAATAACTGCTTGCGGAGATGGCTGTTCTAAATCTTCTGGCGTAGTTTCAGCAAATTTCGAAGCGGGATACATGTACAGTCTACAACAAAAACAGTTACAGGACCGACACGGTTTCTACGACCAACGCGGATTAAGGCCTGGTGCTTTTTAATTTAGTTAATTACTGTGTAGGCAGCAAAAAGTACGGCAGATTGAAACTTGGCATATGTGGCTATAGGCGCGTAGGCTTCGCGGTAATTCAGCTTTTTAGCAAATCATGCGTACCGTAAAAATTTGTGGGTGGTTGTACACATAAAGCCAGCCCGCTCCCCCCACCCACCTCCAACCTCCCGCCTAAAAAGTACGTGCATTTATAAACATAACGAGATATGTAACGCACGCGATTACCGGTGCAATTGCCTGATATAGGTGATTCAAAGTAGAAACAAATTAACATAATCTCAGTTCAAGACCATGACAAGTAGAAATGAAGTTCAATTGAAAAGATAAACATTAAAGCAATGCAGCATGTGCATAAATACATTCTTAGACATCGGAGCGAGTTATACCTTCAGAGGTTGCAATAAGTCTACTGAGCGTCTACGAACTGCAGCTTCAATCTGTTTTTATAAGGAAACTTCCTTAAAGCGTCGACCCTATTCAGGAGCTCCCTTGCGTACTGCTATATCGAGTGCATCGGCAGAGTAAAGCGTCACTTGCTGCCCGTGGAGAATGCAGCGTTTTGTTTTCATAAAGAGCTGTCAAGGCGCAAAGCGAAAAAAAAAAAAAAATAGATCAAGCACGAAGAAAAAAATAAATAAACGTAAGATCAAGAAGGCTCGATGGTGATACATGTGCGACGAACGTGCGATTTGGTTCGGGGCCCGCTTAGCGACGTTTTGCGTATACGTTTTCGATACCGCCGTGCTACGCATCGCACATCTTCGCAAAGAAAACATACGCGCTCGCAAGTGCTCGGCGGAGCGGCGTTTCCAATAAGCGGCGACAAACACGGTGGCTTTATGCGCAGAATGCGCTTTCCTGTTTCTCTGTATAACGGAAACGTCTGTATATATTAACACCAAACCCGTATACGACCGAGGCAAGTAGGTAGCAACAGTATGCCTGTTAAACCTTCACACTGCTATCATTGTTGTACGAATCATGATGCTTCACGAGACATAACTGACACGGGAGAAAGACAAACGGAAAAACAAATATCAGAAATCCAAGTGCCAGCATCTCTAAATAAATAAATAAATAAATAAATAAATAAATAAATAAATAAATAAATAAATATCATGCTGAGGTTGGTGCTCTCCGTGCCGTATCTTTAATTAGAGCATGCTCGATAAGGCATATCAGCTGCATCGGATGTCACATATATATATGGTTTTCTAATAATTTGTGGCCATATACTTTGCGCCGTTACGATTGTGAATCGCGAAAGTCCAAAGTCCAGCATATACGCTGCCTACAACACCGTGAATAGTAACGTGAAAATCCTGCGATGTGTTTCCGGACACATCACCGGGAACGAGATTCTTTATTTATTGGCCGCATTTTGTTGTCCAGGTGCCCGAAATATAAGTTTTGCACTCCGTGGTTCTAACATTTTGAACATTTGGTCCCTTTGGACCAGAAACGTCGCTAACCTTGTTACGAGTTTAGCGCAGCAGGAACAACAAAATAGTATATAAATAGCGCGCGCACGTACAAACACACACACACACACACACACACACACACACACACACACACACACACACACACACACACACACACACACACACACACACACACACACACACACACACACACACACACACACACACACACTTGTGTTTCTTTAGATCTTCTACATTGTGGGAAAGTGCTGTTAACCCAGAATTTCAGTAAGGGCGTATTTCTCGAAATCTGTGGTAAGCGCTTTCGTTACTACTGCTAGACGGATGGCTCCTTGTTACCGCATTACAGCCACACTGAGGCACAGTGTATACGAGTTCGCGCTTACAGCAGAGGCAAAATGGCGCAGTGACATTAGGCGAGAAAACTCGGGCATGCCAGGAAGCGCGAGACTCGCCCAAACACAGGGGCCTGCAGAGCGCACACAGCTACGCAGGATGCATAGCTGGTCGGAAGGCAAGGCGCGGTGTGTCCAATGCACTCAGCAGCGGCGGGTGAGCGCCACTTCTTCAGCCTCCAACGTGACCGGCAATCCCGGAGACCGATCTCTCCCGTCGAGAAGGGTGAATTGAGTGCCTTGCGGGGGCGAGCACTGGTGCCGCAGTTGTGCCGCGTTTTCTCGCGCGTAAGCCGCCACGGTGCCCGCTGTACGTGTACGCGAACAGCGCAGAGACGGGGCGCAGCAAGAGCTTCAGGACAACGCGCAGACCAACAACAGTTCGTTAAAGGAATGCTGACATGGCATTTCCAACTTCTCTTTTTTTTTCCCATTAAATCAAGGACCTGGATTTAGGAAAACCGTACAAGAATACTAGAAAGCCTAAGATTGCCCTAAACAATTTACTATAATAGATTTTCTAAGACCCAGTTTAAGTTTAATTTCCCTGGAGGAGTGTGTCGTCATGACGTCACGATTCAGAAGGTAGTCACGTGGGAGCAGTGCATCGTGACGTTTCGGCACTCGCTCCGCCAGCTCGATCGTCTGCTCGTTCAGCTGATAGTAAGCTCACGGGCCATGTTTAATCTTTTCGAGATTTCATCACTACAAACTTACACCAACTCGCCTTGTTCACCATCAAGTAGAAGTTATAGCTAATCACGAGCTTCTCATAATACGTCTTTTAGGGGCGAAGCTCCTTATAGCGGCACCCGTTCGTCCCCGTCGTCGTCGTCGTAGTAGTAGTGTGTAACCAGTCTGAGAAAAATGAGAAAAAATTCCGAAGTTGTGTCCGTAGCGCGGAATCGAACCAGGGACCCCTCGCTTCCGAGCGCGCGGCGTTAGCCCACTACGCCACGAAGCGGACATGGACACACGCACTACGATGGCAATAAATACCCAACATTAACGAAAGGCCGCGTTTCTAGCGCGTTTCTAACGCGTTTGTGCTAGCGCGTTACGGCCCGTGTAAGAAGCTGGTGTAAGACGCTGTGGCCTCTCCGCCTTACCTTCAACGCGTTTCGAACGCGCTGCCCAAAGCGGTGGCAAGTCAAGTTCAAGTCGAGGAGCGTTTATGAAATACGGGGGGTATACCAACGTTACTAGAATAAAGTCTATTCTAGTAACGTTGGGGTATACTCTCTCGGCAGTCATGTGATGGCGTCGGCAAACGCGGTGCACGTTCCGGCATGTGTAAATGGCTGCGTAAGACGCTGTGGCCGCTCCCCCTTACTAGAGAGTACTGCACGTTTCTAACGCGTTTGTGCTAGCGTCCCCTTAAGCGGGAGATCCGATGATTCCCTCCGGAGCTTCGCCCACTCATCATCATTCACCCCGTGGATATGCTGTGAATTTTTTTTAAGTGCATGCTCAGTTAAAATCGCTTTAGGTAATCTCCGCTTCATCGACCGAATGTGAGCCCTTCACTGTGTGCCATGATGAAAGCGCCGATGACAAAGTTACAAAGAACGCGCAGCCCCTCAAGGCTATGTGCGAACTCCATTAAGCAGCAAACACTTTCTCACAAACTTCACCTGAGGTGCTTTCAAACTCTCGCCCCTGAAAACTATACATCCCCGGCTTCGCCGCTCACCGAGGGCAATCACATGACGCAAGAAGAACGACGATGACCTGTAAGCGTCCACCGCCGAGGACCCACAAGGAATACATCTCGGTAGGACAATGGCCCCTCTTTGGTTTCCATCTGCGGGTCCATACGGGATGCCTGAGAGCTTAGAAGTTAGAAAGATAGGTTCTTAACGATCGGCGGGCCCCCTTTGCGCTGCTTTAGGATCTTTCTTTGTTTTCTGCCACTTTTTTCTTCTTGTCGATCTAGTGATGCGATGCAACCATCGCTCGCCATTACGTCTTGAGTACCCGAGATCTTGCCAGGAGAAGACAGCGCGAGTTATAGACATATACCATAATGACGAACCTACCATACCTTATGCGTGCATGACATCGTTCTTCGGTGAGCACTTCTTCGTGACCGAAACGTTTAGCTTCTCGGTGCATCAACCGGTGAAGTCGCAAGACATTAAGGGGGAGAGCGCAAAGCATAACCCGGATACCTGAGTGCCTTAATTCATACCTGTCCCTGGCATGCGGTCAACGTTTGCCTCAGAGTCATTAAGGCGTTCGGTTCTCTACGCGTCATTAAGGGGACAGGGCGGAATTCCCTGGGCCGTTGCGCAATATAGTAACGCGGTCGGATGTTGCACCTGCGCGTCTATTGGCGGCCCGAATTAGGGCTAAACGTGGTCGCTTTAAAGAAGTTTCGGCGCAAAAGCAGCGAGTTGAACTCGATGCGATTTGGACATGACCGCCTCCATGCAGCCATTTTGAACAGAAAACATTGATGCCAGTCCTGCAAACAGGCGGCGTTGTTGCTCAAAAGCGTAACTTGCGGGAAATGCTTCCAAAACTGAACGTCCAAGATCAACGAGTGAGGTCTCGTTGTGCAAGAACAGCACTGGTCATTTCCTGTTCTGTGCGCGTGCGTCTGTGTGCCAGCGAAACGCATTTAGCAGTTCAGAATACGTCTATGACAAATTCACGCGCAGTAGTTAGCGTTTCTAGACCGAATAGAGGGTTAGAGCATTTGCCGTTCACTAATTCAGCGAGTTTTCCGAATGTCTAAAACAGTTTTGTTGGCCGCAAGAAGTGTTTCGCATGACCCCCCTCTTATAGGGAAAAATCCCGCTATAGCGAACACTTTGCCCGATACCGAATGGCTTGCTACATGTAAAGGGCTTCGAGCTGCATTCCGTTTTACCCTCTCTCATAAGTATGTCCGAACTGCATTAATCAAATAAACAAGGCTGCACTGCGAACCGTCTTCCGTTCCACGCCTCGTCACGTTAATGCCCGGCGGGATAAACACGTGTTTCGCGCATAGCCGCACGAGATCCCTCGGTAATGAATTACTCGAGGGTGTCCGACAGGGGGCTATCTGCCTTATATCATGTCGTCGGCACGAACGGAGCGCCTCCTATACTAATATACACACGCGGTGTGCTTACGCCGTAACACGCGCTGAGCACGGCCCACCGCAGTCGAAGAGGATTCCCGTAATTGATCCCCTTCCACCGTGCCCTCTGGCTCGCCGCCTCATTCTTCTTAGCCCGCTTTTCCGGGTTCAGATGTCCAGAAGTCCGCGGATTTCGAGATGCCGCAGACCGACCCCCTTATATACGCTTCCGCATCGCCAATCCGAGAATTCATCCAGCGTTACTTAGCGGCACAGTACGTCCGCCGTAGATTCGGTATAGTAAAGCCCACGTGCGCGCAGCTTTCCTATATACGTGGTCTCGCTGCTACTGCATACAGCGTTCTGGAGGTTACGAGGTGCGATGAGGCAGTCACTATAGTGCGCAGGAAAAAGCAGGGCGCCGAGTTTTCTGACAGCACTTAATTTATTACAACCCTTGGAGATACAGTGAACGTTGGAGAATGGCAGGTCGAATAAAGTTTCTTTGCCTCTGGCACCAGTGAAAAGACGAAACGCGTACTTTAATTTTTCACATCCTAGACATGGAAAGCCCTGCTTCAGGCAAACAACGGTTCTATTTATCTGCTACCCTAAAGGTTTCGGGGGCGAGGCGCGGTTTCAATGCGAATATTTCTGGCACTTCGGTTTGATCATGCTATGGCAGAGAAGAGTCACGCAACACGAGAAAAATTTCTAGCGCGTTCCAGTCGAACGTATATATCCCCACGAGATGCCGGCACATGCGTTGTTGTTTCCATCTACGTCATCGGTATGCCACGGCCGCGCATATACGTCAGGCCACGGTACATGACGTATGCGCTATAGGTCTGTGAGGCGCAGACTGCAGCCTTCTATCACGCTGCACTGTTTTGCTACGTACGCCCCCCAGCGAGTAGCTTAGACGTGGCGATGCAAAAGAGACGGTGCTGGAGGCGGTGACGTGGCCAGCGAACTCAGCGCAATGTCTACAAGACATCCCTGCGGTGATGTCTACAAGAGATCCCTCCTATGCCGTCTATAAGACGTCCCGGGGAAGCTAACGACCCGAGCCGGTGTAGCGTGTACCCATATACTTCCAGTTCCGCGCTCAGCCTCATGCCATCAAACAGAGCCGGAGGGTCCTGTTGGATCAGCGGAAAGCACGAGTGATCTTTCTCAGCGCTCGCCCCCTTCCTGGGTAACCGCAAATGGACGTACTTCGAGACTATCAGGGATCTGGCGGTCGGAGTAGGCGGTGCAACCCACAGCTCCCTTTTCTAATTACCGCAGAAAGGTATAGGGCGCACTCCGAACCGACCCCGCATTTTGGCGACTAACGTAAGCCCGTATTCCGCTGCCACAGCCGTATACACCCCCCCATGCCTCCCTATAGCTTTCCCTTTCACTTCCCGCATTCCCTATAAGGTCTCCCTAGCTCTCCCTTCAGGTCGCTCTCCCGAGGCGTCATCTGGACTGGAGACGTTAATCCCCAACCGCCCCACGAGCTCTCGCAAAGGGGATTTAGCGCAAGCATTTAGCGTTCTGAATTCGAGGACGTCGCATTGAATGCGCGTGCACGGGATGGATAAATAGAGTGTTGCCGCATTTCGCTCGGCCGGATCCGTAAGCTCCTCTCTCGTGCTACGAACGAGTTCGGCTTCTGCGTCGATGTGCTGCTCTAACGAACGAAGACATCATTCCAGAAATAGTCACTTCAATTCCTGGAGTAGGTCGTAAATGTGATATGCCCGTAGTTGCGATAAAGCAATTAACTTTATCACATCTTTACACTAACTACGTAGATCGCATTCACGTATATACCGATGGATCATGCTGGAAACAAAGCTCTACATCAGCGTTTTATATACCTACATACCAAGAGAAAAAATCTTATAAGCTTTGCCAATTTACAACGTCCACAACGGCAGAACTTTACGCAATACTTTCTGCTTTACGTTACATGTCAGCATTCAGGACCTCTTCGCTGGGTAATTCTGAGTGATTCGCAACCCTCATTGCTGAGCCTAAATGAAATCAGCTTAAGAAAAAGAAACAGCACATTGGCATATGAAATACAGAAGACATATGCCACAGCGAAAGATATGCAACATGACATAGCTTTCCAGTGGATTCCAAGTCACTGTGAAATCATAGGAAATGTAACGGCTGATCAAATGGCTCGTGAGGCTCATCAAAAGAATGAATTATCACTATTTCCTCTAACAATGAGTGACGCGCGTTGTTTATTGAACAAACTATGCGGTAAATTGCCCAAGGAAACTTGGTTCATAAATGATGCGCAGAACTCTCGATTATGTAATATTGATCCTGGAATAGAATTCAATATTCCGTTTAAAATTAACCGATCGGTTGAAACAACAGTACATAGGCTTCGTGTAGGCACTGCCTATACTAAAAGCTTCCTGTATAGGATAAGAAAAACTAATAGTGCTACATGCTCATGTGGAGAGGCTGAAGAAGACAGAACACCTTCTTCTACGCTGTAAAAAACATGACGCTTCCCGTAAGAAGCTTTCAGAAAAACTACGTGGCTTGGACAGACGACCACTATCCATAGGAAAAATTTTGGGTCCATGGCCTACAGAAAAACAACAAAACATCGCTGCGCGCGCCTTGGTACAATTTTTGCAGGAATCAAAAATATCACAAGAATACTGAGTCGGATATTAGTTATTGCTGGTATTGTTATTATTAGCAGGCACTCTTGATTACATGTTTACTGTGTCTTCGTGTTCATGTGGCATTTGTGTCTGCGCACAAGACTGTTGTAATTAGAGCACGGCATTCAAGAGGGACCTAATTCGCAAGTGCCCAACATCATCTTTGTGAACTTGGTTTTGAGAACATTTATGCTTTGTGAACTCATGTGTTGTGTGTGAACACTTCAGTTTTGTGAGTATTTATGTTATGTGAACTCTTTTGTAGTGCTAACATTTATTTATATTTCAGTTAGGATTTTCTACGTGAACGTTCGTACATGTGTTTTGTGAGTTTTGTGAGTTATATGAGTTTTGACAACATTCTGAGGACAACTATCATGCAAGAGAAGAGGAGTAGCCGGCGCCACATATAGGCACCAACCTCTCCTTAAATACATTTAATTAAAAAAAAAAGACATCATTGGCACGTCGCGCGTATAGCTCTCGTACTACGTATAGCGTTGCAAGGCGCACAAATTACAGCCGATGAAAGACCGCCGATCAACATAGCGGTGTCCTTGCTCGCTTCCTCGTTGAACACGTCGCTAATGAACGTCATCAACAATGAAGCGGGTACTGAAGCAGTGAGGAAAACGCGAACTTTGTATTCGGTTCCACAGAGTTAAAGGCTGGATAACCCCCAGCCGGCTATTCTTTATTTTTCACAGTGTAATTGCCTAGTGCTTCCTCTTTACCACCACAAGCAGGACTTCTTTATTTCCTTTACCTGTGGAACATTTACAGATGTATTGCTCGACAACGCGGCAGGTGCCAATTATAGACTCGACAAGCCCCTTTCATACAGATTCAACGATTGACTGGCTTAATTGTTCACTAACGCTGTGGTATTTACGAGTACCAATTTGTTACCGCCCTATCCGCCTTGGTTGCTTAGTGGCTTTGGCATCGCGCTGCTAAGCACGAGGTCGCGGGATCGAATCCCGGCCGCGGTGGCAACGCTTCGATGGGAGCGAATTGCAAAATAGCCCGTCTACCCTGCTTTGGGCGCCCGTTAAAGAACCCCCAGGTAGTGAAAATTATTCCCGACTCCTCCACTACGGCACGTCTCATAATCAGATCGTGGTTTTAGCCCGTAAAACTCCAGAACACTTTAACTTGTCACCAATTTCTGTACTTCACATTTAGCGCACACAGGCGTTTTTGCATGCCCCTTTGCTTTAAACGAAACGCGACCATCGAAAACAGTAGCAAGGATGACGGTAAGAGTAAATGTTGCGTTCGTGTTCACAAAATAGCAAATGCAAGCAGTTGATGAGCTAAGTGTGGTAGGACGAGAATAGGGGTTAGATAGTTCGTTCTTGTGACGAAACAACATTAACAAAAACAACGACAACGACGACCAACAAATAAACACAGGCAAACAAACAAACAAACAAACAAACAAACAAACAAACAAACAAACAAACAAACAAACGACAAACAAACAAACAAAGCTTCCGAGCATCGTATTTGAACCACTTAACGGAAAATGCTCCCGGAATCCACTACATTACCAACAGGCTCCTATTGATTTTCACTTTCTCTGAGCCTGAGAACTCCGTAACCCGCTGGTGAAGAGTCAAATTCGAGGCGGATATCCGAATCAATCTCCCTGTTTCCGATAGGAAGCTGCAAAGCAAGCGCCAACAGCAGAACCGTCATTTCCTGTCACGCGCTCCGTTAGCCAGGGGGCGATCACTTTTATCTCCCCGACGTTATGTTCCAGTTCTATTTTTCGTCGCTCGAACGCTGAGCATAAAGCCCGACCCCGCGTTTTCTTTTATTTGCTTTTATTATTTTTTGAAGCTCCCCGTTCGCTTTTAGACTCTAAGTGGGGTGTGCACGTGTATAAGCTTGCGTGTCCGCCCAATGAGAGAGAACGAAAAGACGAAAAGGGGGAGGCAGGCAGTATAGAAGAGGCAAAAACAAGAGCGGCAGGCCGCACATCGCATTAAAAGAAAAAGAAAAAAAAAAAATTCGGGAGAGTATTTCGGTCTCGGCAAGAAGCGTTCACCAGGGCTTGTTCCCGTGCACTCTGTGGGTTTTTTCTCGCTTGCTGTGAACAGCGGGAGACGCTTTATAATGGGAACAACCAAACGGGACAAGTGCGGACAGAGGAGTCGTGCAGAGAGAGAGAGAGAGAGAACGTGAAAACAAGTGAAAGGTAAAGAAAAGAAAGAAAGATGGTGGTGGAAGAGGGGAGGACTTGGAAGAGTATAGGCGCCGGGCTGTTGCTGAAGCCGGCTGCACAGTTGAGACGGCGGCAATGAATGGCACACGGCCAAGGCCACACAGGGACCCCGGGTTCGTCCGACGGATTGAGGGAATCAAAATAGAAATAAGTGTCAGAGAGAGAGAGAGAGAGAAGGTTTAGAAGGAAGCGTAGGTGAGAAAGAAGAGTGACACTGACACAGAGTCGGTGCGGCGTCGCGGGAAGGGCCTCCCCCAGTCTTTGCGAAAGAAGGGAAGCAGACGACACAGGGAAAGTAGACGACAAAGAAAGCAGACGGCAAAGAGAAAGCAGAGCAGACGACAGAAAAAAAAAAAGCTTCTGCTTTGTTGACAAGGGTGTGGCGGTATACATCAGAGTACGCAGCTGTTTACAGCGACAGGGTAGAAAGCTGAAGGAAGGATGTGGCGTGAGATGTGCTAGTTTGTAGCACTAAGTGGTGGGGGAGGTACCCGTATAGTGCGGTTGCGTGCATTCAACTCGGTCGAGAACAAAGCACGTCTTCTGAAAGAAAGCGCACGCGCCACGATGGTGAAATAAACTCAGGTGCCCGTAAGCGTGTTGTTCTCTGTAGGGAGTACTTCCAACTTAAGGACCTCGGAATTGTTAGTATAACAACAGTGAAACACTTGACTCGGGCGCTGATCAGATACGCGCATTGGCTATAACGAAATCACGTATATGATCCGCCGGTTCTGCTGTCACTGCTCAGAGGGTTTGCTGACAGCGCCTAGGTGGGCACAATTAAATGTCTTACGGCGGTCGGAAGCAATCAAGGTTTTGCTCCGCTGCCACGTCACCTAACGCAACCACGATACATACATGGGAGAGTGGCCACGCTTAACCTATATACATCCCCAGTGCACTATGGGAAACATGCTATATGAATTACGCAGTGATAAAGTTGTCCGCTCATATCATTCGGCTTTTCATTGAGCTAATTACAGATTTGAAGTAGAATTTGTATAAGCAGGGCTGAAGTGCCTTAGACAGGCTAGTCGACGTTTCGATAGGTGGACATATATTTGTCAAAGGCGGCCTTGTCATCCTTGGGGTGTTCGTTTTAGCGGGTAAGTAGGGTGGCATCACATGACGTCACCTTACTAACCCGTTAAAACTAACACGCCGAGGGTTGACGAGGCCGCCTTTGACAAATATATGTCCACCTATCGAAACGTCGACTAGCCTGTCTAAGGCACTTCCAGCCCTGCTTATACAACTTCTATTTCATAGTGTGCTTCCACCTGTCGGGCCCGACTTGGCTTTGGACTTATATAGAGACTAAATTCCCTTTATTTCCCTATGGTGTGACTAAACTGTGCGAACCCTCCATACTTTGTCCAGGCTTAATTGTCTATCGGTAAAAATGGATTACATTCTACTTTGCAAGTTTCGCCAACATTCACTGAACCGTCGTACGAGGCCTAAATATGAAAATTTAAAAAAAATTAATAAGTACTATGCAATGAATGACATCAGACGGGCGTATCGGCTGCGGGGTCCTGGGCGCGAAATTAACGAAAATAGAGATTTCAAAGTATAGTTAATGAGTCTCGATTTAGTGCCAATTTAAATGGCGTTGGCCCCTGCTGATGTAAAGCAAGGCCTCGTTATAACGAAGTTGAAGGGGGAGCCAGAATTACTTTGTTACATCAATTACTTCGTTATAATTATTACTGCATGTACTGCACTACGAATCTCTGGGGGTTTCAAACGGAACTTCACTTACTTCGTCATATCTATTATTTCGTTATAACGAGGTTTCACTTAGCACCTTCTCGTAAAGTTGTAACGAGCGTAAATTTCAATGTTAAAACGCTCGCAGCATTTTTTCCCGTGCAGTTTGTGCAATGTTCTACTTACAAATGTAAGAGGAAGTGCGAATTTAAATTAGGCTCGTGCCACAGCGCACTGAACAATAAAAATTTATTGATCGATCGTGCCGCGTATGTATTTTTTAACGTTTGGCCTTTTTCTCTCTCAATTTACAGGGTTGCTTTATATCTTTTGGAACGCTTAAGTGTGAGCTGTGCTCCAATTACGTTGATACGTAGTGAAGCAGGAATGGACACTTCAAATGACGATGCGGTAGCTTAGAAAACCAAACAGCCCCTAGGCTATCAATAATTTAATAAAACTCGTCGAGCGCTGCGTCCCGTAGGAAATGAAACAATTGATCAGCCTTGCCGACGAGATAATTCAATACGAGCGACGATAAGCGTTAGACGCACAGAAATGCTCCCGATGCGGACGTTATGTATTTGCGGACGGCATAATTGTTCTAAAGCCTGAAAAAAAATCAATAAATAGCCTCTCGCCGATTGAATAAATTGTTTCAATGTGGGAAAGCGTGTTCACTTATCTGAGAATAACTGAAATCGAGGCAAAGTAGAACTGGACATTCTAGGTCCAAGATGGCGCTGGAAAAGAGTAACTCTACTGAAAAAAAAAAAAATACCAGAAAACATCTTTGTTCTTCCGTCCAGAACTTGGGCGACGGTCGCTTCGCGCCGCAGATTATGGCCTCCAAGATTAGGATACGCACAACGTGCTGCTTGCGCGATCCCATCTCAGAGGCCAGGCAAAGATCATAGTGATTGAGAACGCTCACCGTCATCGGAGTCATCGTTATCAGCCATATTTAAATGTTGTAGGACTTGTCGTGGTGGCTCAAGGGACGCGGCCTTGTACGAAGCACGAGGCCGCAAGTTCCATTCTCGGATTTCGGGGAGGGGGGGAGGGGGGGGGAGAATACCCTGCTCGTTGTATGAGACTCGGGTGCAAGCTAAAGAACCCCAGCATGTTAAAGAACCACTACAGCAGCCTTCATGAGGCAAATTAGTTTAATTTTAGTGTTGTGGGAACGCGTGTCCGCTGAGTTATTTTGCAGCCCGTTCCTTGAGCCATCTCTTGAGTGGGTCATGCAGGAAGACCGCCGAAGTTGTTTTCTATGCATTGATAAGCTATCATTACTTTTATTATTGCAATTTTTGTACATAGGTAGGCTACGTCATAACCGGCTATCCCAAAATCCCAAATTCGTTACTGAAGGAAAAATAGACAAATATAAAAAGAGAAGAAAATAGCGCGAAGCACGATACAGACACGAACACAGGCGCACAAAGATTGCCTCATCTGCGGGCGCTAGCACCGAGAGCCCAGTCTTGTATAGGACGGTCGTTCCTTGAACATGAGTGACGGACTCCACGCAAGTCTCTTAATATCCTCAGAACGACAACACCACAGGGAGATCAGCTCGTAAAAAAGAAGCCCAATTGTTATTACTGAAAGCAAAAATTACCATGCACCCAACGTAGCACGAGACTATAGTAAAGGAAACCCGTATGAGCTTCTCAGAAAGAGGATTCTCGATTATTATTATTGTAGTTGTTATTGTTGCTGTTGTTGCGGGCGTCAACGTTCGAAGCAAAAGTATGTGGCGCATATTTTCGTTCCTTTCTAATGCGAGGCGTTTTTTCGAGTAGATTCACTTTTGTTTTTCGAGCGGACTAGCGGGCGGGCGAGCGGGCTATCTCACTGTTCTATCTCGCCGTTATCGTGGGCCGATCCCGGTGATAGTCAAGTCGAAACTTATGTGCCACTCAGTATGTGCCCCCCAGGGAAACATGGTATGTGCTGCTAGTTTTCATTTCGTTGTTAATCTTATATGTTGCTATTACAAAGAAATTGTCTTATTGATAAATATAAACACTACAGCATATAATCTCTACAGCAACAGTCACAGCATTCACACTACCGTTCTCTACAAATCATAAATGCTTCGTATTACGTGGCTGCCAAAGTTACTTTTTTTTTTTTTTTTCGCGGCGGGAGTGGACGCAAGAGACGCAGCAGCTTGCATTCGAGATAACACGGCACGCCACGGCGCAGCCAGGCACCCATTGCGCGAGGAAGCGTCGACAAAACATAACCTCTCCCAGCACGTAGTTGCGTACGCGAAACCTCGTGGCACGCACTGCGTATAGACGTTTTCACGAGGGCGCTCCCGACGGTCTGGCGTGGAGAGTATGTGTCAGTGTTGCCTGCTCGGTCTGGACTGTGAGCTTGCCTTGCGCTTGCATTGCGGAGTGGTAGCTTTCCTTCGATGTTCCCGTTTATTTTTGTCACGAATGACTTACGCTCGTAAATAATGGCATATATACTCATAAAAAGGCTACAGGCCAGCACTGGGCAGTTTATGGGTGCACAAACAACCAGCGGAAAATAACGATTTTGGGGACCAAGTGTGTCCACAACACAGCACTCCGCGAGACCACTGCCGCGATGTGGTATGCTCACGCTTCGCCGATTTCCTGGATCTCCTGAGGACTTGGCATTTCAGTGTAATGTGAACCAATGCACACATCAGTAAAATAACGCATTTTGGTAAACTCTTTTCGGCACATTCCCCTACAGGTTGCGAGAATTGTCGGCTCTTCGATGCAATATTTTCTCGTATGTAATGGCAGAGGCTACATTTGTTATTCTTTCATACACGACTTCATTCCAGTGCCTAATACGGGGGTCACACGGTGCACTTTTGATCGTGATCGAGCCCGATATGGGTCGAATTTCTTGGTCGCGATTGGCTTTTTTGCTCAATATGCGGAAGGGAGCCAATCGCGGTCGAACATTCCAATCCAGATCGGTCTCGATCGCTATCAAAAGTGTCCGTGTGACACCGGTATAAGACAAATTAGAGCACTCTGCGAGAGAACTAGTCGGTAAATACACTTCGCAACGATCTGGAAAAATCGTGTCCTATGGAAGATGTATGCAGACCTTGTGTCCACCAAAACATTGTCTCTGCGTTCACACGCACCCTACGCGGCCCTGCCCATAAAGGTAATTAACTTCAACAGTGTGGTGCTGCATCGAGCTCACCCATCTTTGAGCGTTGTCTATGTGCTTGGGCAGCAAGAGAACGCAAAAACGAACGTGTCAACCTCATCAGTGCGGCCTAGCGCCAGT
Organism: Dermacentor silvarum; assembly: GCF_013339745.2. Classification (NCBI taxonomy): domain Eukaryota; kingdom Metazoa; phylum Arthropoda; class Arachnida; order Ixodida; family Ixodidae; genus Dermacentor; species Dermacentor silvarum. The sequence continues at coordinate 125,843,489 of NC_051162.1, read as the reverse complement.
GTTAGAGTTCGGGAACCGTAATGCGCTAACTGTGCGTGGCGTAGAAACGCGCTAAATGAGCCCGCGCAAGTAAGAACGTAAAAAAAAAAAAAAACGGTATTCGCATGGGTACGCGGATAATAGCATTATGCTTGAAAGAATAACAGTAACGAAAAAAATAAATTCGCACAGTCGATCAAGTGAAATACTTACGTGCGTGCAGAGACGGCTTCGCTGACCACTAAGCGCTTTTCACTCACGGTCAGTAGTGGTTTACAGTCATATGCATATGCATTTATTCGACAATTGTTAAGACTCGACATTACTTTATTATGAACATAGCACAGTGAGACGGTGTAAGGGAAACAAGAGAAAGAGCAGAGATGGCCCTAACGCTGCAATATTATTGGCTTATTTCGCTTCAGAGATAGCGCACACGAACAATTCTTGCCGTACGCGATATCTTCAATACAAACTTCGCGCACGATCTACGATAAGGTTCACCTTGAGCGAAGCTTGTTCCAAATTCAGACATTCGAAAGAAAAGCCATTCCGGGTAAACAAACGTAAAAAAATAGGTAAACATATATATCTTTATAACAAGTCCTGTTATAATCCCTATTGGGATTGACAGTATGTATAAATAAATAAATACTAAAAATAAAAATCTAGCACCTGGGCTGTATCAGTCGCGCTGGCATCTGTGATCACTGCCGCGCGTCGGTTCGCTGCAGGTACCGCGCTGCTCGATTGCCACGCTTTATGCTTTGACATTTGGTTATAAGCGCCCTGCACCGCACCAGATCCAATAAATTTTGCATGATTGAGCTGTTCAGTTAAGGCGCAAGCGTATGGAGTAACCACCGCATATCTACCAACCACTGACACACGTCGTCGGGCCGCCGGCGCCTGGTTCTATAAGCATTGCCCGACAGCTATGTACGCGCCTGCTTTCGCTAAATGAGGCAACCCTCAATCGCGAAACGTAATGGTGATCAGATTCAATCGACGATACGGTCACATGTGCCCAGCAATAACAATGAAATATACCGCTGATTAGCACGCCAGGTCTCGACGAAGCAGACGCGGCTGCCGCCGCTACCAACGAAGAAACACCACATCCACTGGCTGGGCTTGCTGTTGCCATGGCACACTACACTGAGCGCTCACGCGAGCACGTGAAACATGTAATAAGTCAAGCGGCACAAGACAAGCGAAGCTGAAGAAAACAATCGAAATAATGCGCGGCGAAGATCACACAACCGAAGTGCGGCCGGCCTGCTCTCGCAAGGCGCACAGTCCAAAATGGCGGCGACGCTAGACGTCGCTCGTGTCGGCCAATGGCGCTGCTCAAACGTCGGTTTGTGAAAAGGTCTATACAGAGAAAAAAAACCGAAGGTGGAGCTCCGGGCGCGGCTTCCTTTGCCGGGGCTCGACCTTCGACCGTGGGCCGGAAGTGGGGGTTCGGCGTAGCCAAGTGCGTCGCGCACGCCCTTCCGCTTGTCTCCGTACGCCCGTCCCACGCCCGCGGCTTCACCTAGATGTCGCCACGTGCTGACGCTGCTTAGAGTTACTGTATATGCTCCTACATGCTCGCGTAGGGAGCGTATACAGTAACTCTAACGCTGCTTAGGGAGCCTACATGAAACAGCGTTGCATGTAGGCTCCCTATCGCTGCTTATATAGTGTGTGTTTTTTCACGCTTGTCTTTAGCTGCCGGGAAAGAAAGACGCACATGTCCGGAAGTGCCACGAAGCGCTCGCACTTTTTTTTTCTTTTGGGGGGGGGGGGGGAGGGGGCAGCTGTGACGCTGGAAACAAACATTTCCTGCCGGAAAGCATGCGTTGAAGTAGAAAGGGCGAAAGCATAAGACAAATATTCGAGGGCTAGTTACTCACTATGCATCGCTGTCGGTTTGAAAAAGACATGCGGAATTTGCGAGTGGGCAATCGACGCTTATAGAACGCGCCAAGCGACGCATCAGTGTCGAAGAGTGTATCAGTATCAACGTATCAGTATCTAAGAACGCTTCGAAGAGCGTAACACGAACGAACGCGCATCCAGTGACTGGCCAAAGCTGGTGTGACGTAATTCGATCAAACAATTCGACTCAGAAAACACGCAAAATTTAGTAAATGAGAATTTCAATAACATACCCGTTTTTTTTGTTTTTTTTTTTCTTTTTTCGTGGAGAAGAAGACACCGGCGCCTCCTAACGGTAATCGGCACAAAACAGTTTTACAGCAATCGGCCCAGTCGTTCAATTTCATCATAGCGAGGTAATTTTCTCTACTTTTTTTTTTCTTTCGGTGGCCGCATTTTCCCGACATTTCGATTCTAGAAATTAAAGAAAAATGATAATTACGAAGATCAGACCTTCTTGAAACACATCTGCACAAAACGATACAGCTTAAAACGCGTACAGAGAGAACCAAAAAAGAAAAAAGGGGGGAAAAAAAGAAGGAAAAAGAAAAAAGAAAAAGAAAAAAAAGGAAAACGTAAATTGATCGACAAGCGGCGGTTTAACGAATTCGGTGCGCCGTGATGCGTACAACGTCGCTGTCGTTTGCAGTGAGCGCGCTGCGAAGAACTCGCCCAGCGCCCAAATGGACTCGCAGTGTCTTGCAGTCCATCACACCCTGTAAAATAATTGACACCCTTAAAAGTGAAAAAGGGTGCAAGTTATTTTTCAGTGAACCGCTCTATGTTAGCGGCGCGAACTCTCGTATAGGGTGTTAGGGTGTCAGTTATAAACACACTTACACCCTTTTTCACCTTCAAAGGGTGTAAATTATTGTACAGTGCACCGCTTTATGTTAGCGGTGTGGACACTCGCTCAAAAAGCATCGACTTCTATCCAGTGATGTGTGAAGAGTCTGAGCCTTTCGGACAAAACGACGCGTATAGCATTGTAAATTGCGTGACAGAATACAAGGGAAACTGCGCCATCTGTGCGGGGCAGATGACCGGTGGTCGAAATATTAAGGTCACGGAATTATTGGCAACGCGCTACTGATGTCAAAGTCGTGGTTTTGACCCCGACCGCGGCGCAAGCATTTTGAGTGTACTTCGATTTAGGCGCACGTTAAGGAACTCTGCGAGTTCCACACTATACGGTGTGCCTCGGAATCATATCGTGGTTTTAGCACCTAAAGCCCCAATTTATTTAATTTAGGTTTGCAGTGTGTGGAGGGAACCGTAGTCGAGGACGGAGGTGAACTATAGGCGGTGTGATAAAATTAAGAAATTTGCAGGCCTAAGATGGCTGCCACTGGCAAAAGACAGAGGTAAGTGGAGACCTCTGGGAGAAAGAAGCCTTCGGTCCTGCAGTGGACATGAATAGGACGATGATCATTGCGAACATAACGAGAGAATATGCGAGGAAACATCGCATTTGTTTCTTATCTACTATTGGTGGTAATTGACTGACTGATTAAAGATTTATTTGATTAATTATTGATCTTTACGGCACAAATTCACATCTGAGCTTTGGGATAAAGGCCTAAATCTTGAGGTGGGAACTTTCAAGCGCACTCGTAAACTATGTGAGAGAGAACACAAACATTGTTTTGAAGATTTCATCTGATTGATTGATTGATCTTAACGGTAAGAAAGCAAGACCCGAGCAAGGTAGCTTGAGTTGTCATAGTGTCTTCATAATTTTTGAGCGTCGGCGAATTCAACGTTCTGACTTACCGCCAGCTATCGCATTCACGCTACCTTAAAGAAGGCAAATTCAATCGAAATTTAGAAGCGGCCACTTCTGGCCAGACGGCGAGAACGAACAGAGCCTGCACAGCGCCCACATCGTTTTTTTTTTCTGAACTGCTTATATCGTTTTCTTGATGAACGAATAGTCTGCAACGTAGGAAATCGATGAGCGAATGCGCCAGCGAAACTTTCGCGCGAAAAACATAGGCAGGAGGAAGAACTAGAAAAAAAAAAGTTGATTTCAGCCGGTAGCCGGTATATATTAAACTAAGTCTGCTCGAGCGCGCTGCTTGCTCAACAAATAAACGCTTTTCGTTTTAGACAATATGCAGCCATGGTTACCCGAGGGTAACACGCACGCACACGCCACACACACACACACGCACACACACACACACACACACACACACACACACACACACACACACACACACACACACACACACACACACACACACACCGTTACTATGGTAACTATTCGAGTATTTATATCTCCACTCGGCATGCATTTGAACTCGCGTGTCAGCGTCCGCGTAGAAGTGAGGCGCTTGCTGGATTTTTATTGAGCTCATATCCCTCATTGCGCGGTCGCCTGGGCGCACGCTAAAGAGATCGTGCGTTTGCGCAGCGTTGGGTTAGGTGTAGATACAATCGTTGCCGCCTGCGCCCAATCTGATTTCGCAATCTTAAAGGCACTGCCTGACTCGCCCGCATCAGCCCTAGAGATTATTGGTGGCGGACGCCTTCGTCGCACGAAAATGAACTGCTTTTGTCTTTCGTCTGGCGTTTCTTCACGCCTGCCTTATCAAAGCCCACATGCAGTCTGCTAGAAAAATGCCAATTCACTGCAGGTTGAGATCTCGCGTTCGCTTACTCTCCTGTGCCGTAACACTTTCGTTCATTAACTCACTCGCTCTTCGCCAGACAAACAAGGTAAACAAGTAAGAGACAGAGAGCGTAGATAAATACACGAACGGAAGGACGACATACATACATACATACATACATACATACATACATACATAACATACATACATACATACATACATACATACATACATACATACATACATACATACATACATACATACATACATACAACATACTTACATAAATGCAGATAGGCCAAGATATCTATAGATAGTTAACCAAGAGAAATTCAACATGCAAAAGGTATATATATATATATATATATATATATATATATATAATCACTGGTTTTTGAAAAGTTGATGCTCTTTTTAAAGAAGCACTATTTCTTATGTCGACGTTTCGGCCAGAGACTGACCTTTCTTACCACAATGTACCACCGTGCTTACCACTTTATCTTGAGAAAGGCCGGTCTCCGGCCGGAACGTCGACACAATAAACAGTTGTTTTTTAAGAAGTGCATCAACTTTTAAATTATAACCTTATAGCAGCCACATACATACATCTATCTTGAAGTCACCAGATAGATAGATAGATAGATAGATAGATAGATAGATAGATAGATAGATAGATAGATAGATAGATAGATAGATAGATAGATAGATAGATAGATAGATAGATAGATAGATAGATAGATAGACAGACAGATAGATAGATAGATAGATAGATAGATAGATAGATAGATAGATAGATAGATAGATAGATAGATAGATAGATAGATAGATAGATAGATAGACAGACAGACAGACAGACAGACAGACTGACAGATAGATAGATAGACATGCAACTCAAGCCACTTTGCATCCTCCAAATGGGACGCGCGCGAAATGAGCGCCGATCGCCGACTGCGACGCTGTCCACATACGACGCGCGCAAGTCGCGCACGGCACGACGTCGCCGCTCGGCCACCGCACGCTCGGCCCTGATCAAGCGGGGCCAGGGGAAGGCGCGGTCCAGCCGGGCAACCCTGCGCGTAGTTGCGTCACCTAGTAGCGCCAATGCGAGCGAACAACGAGACGTGCCTAGCCGGCGCCTGGCCAGCGGAGCGAACGAGGCGCGGCGTCGCTTTCTTCCACAGCTCGTTTTCTCTAAAGTGGGCCACGTACTCGCCGGCGACCGACGCCCGCGCCTCGTATCCGGCCCTGTCTATTCCATCTCCCGCTGCGAAGCAAGAGGGAGGTGCGGAGATGAAGAGGAAGTAAACGAGAAAGCGCGCCTGCCCTTGTTTGCCTCTGCGTCAGAGCTGCTGGTGGAGAAGTGTTCGCCGCCAGTATGCGACGTCGTGCTGAACAAGAAGCTGGTCGGAGTCGGCGGCGGGCTTGCAGGAAGACCTTGGAGCTGCTGTCAGGAAAAGCGCAGCGTTTTAAGCGGGAGAAGCACGGGCACGAGTCCGCGTGAGCTCCCAGGCATCACGACTGTGCAGTTCTACAAACAACCAAGAAAGCATTCGACGGGTTACAGCAGTCCGACCGAAGCAGTCATCTGCTTAACAAGTCGCACGTCGTACCGGACGCCGTGACGTGCCTTGCGTAAGGAAGCAACGGAAGAGCATACTAGGGTGTAGTATATACTCAGTGCGAAGCTAGCTCCTCGGAGCAATGTGATCGCTCTTCGTGGCCAATAAAGGTATTAAATGATAGGACTGGTAACGTCCGCAACTGCTCAGGGACATAGTAGCAGAGTGTTTCGGGTTACCTTTTGGATCACCTGGCGTTCTCTAACGTGTACCCGAAGCGCGGAACAGGATAATTTTTTTTCTTTTTTTTTTCTCTCTTTTTTAGTTTCTCTCCCATCTTAATGTGGCCGCCACGGCCTATAATCGAACCAGCGACCTCGTAATTAGCAGCACAAAGCCATAGCCCCTCAGCCACCGTGTGGACAGAGTGGCAGATTGATGCATGGCTTTACAGCGACACCTTTCCTGTAACAGTGGCATATTAACGCGAAAGCATTAGGGCCAGCCTGAGGAGGTTTGCGGTCGACGATATAACGGAGGCTCAAGACGCTTATCACTTATAAGCGTGCAACGATAAGAATTTCCTCATTCCATTTTTATAAGTGACAGCTTCATGACCAAACCTAAAGGTTCCCTCCCTGAACGTCGATATAGCAGAGTCGCGAGGCAACCTGGCGCGATTTCCAGTCACTACGCCGTACTTTATATAAACTTGTGCTTCCAGGGTCGTCATCCGGGCCACTGTACAGGATAAGAAGTGACCCGGAGGCACCATAAGCCACACCACGAATCTAAGCTTGCGACTTCCAGACGCTATACAGTCGATTCACCCGCCATGTCGTTGCTTCTCTCAAACCGTGACGGATTAAAACTTGCCTTCTGATTCGGCTTCCCCGAATTAGTTTGACAGCGCGAAGCTCTACACGCCTCCTTCTACATAATTCAACTCCAGCTCTGACTTTACCTTCCTTATTCCTCTCTTTCTATCGCTTTCCTCAGTCGAGTGATCCCGCTCTCAAGTGCGATACATATACGTTGATATCGAGAATTCTTGGCGCGGTCCACATTTCCGCACCATTGGAGAGAGCGCAGAGGCCGCACGAAGTCGTGACGGATGAAGTTTTCGCGGACCGGCGAGATTGATTGACGCAGCAAAGACGATGACGTGGAGGGAATGCGGAGAAAATGTGAGTATATAAGCGGCTTTCCGACCATTAACGCGCGCGAAGTACACAGCAGAGTAGGAAGGACGGTCACGAATACTTCGGGACGAAGCACCCGTTCCAATTTCCATTTCGCGCAGGAAACGACCGCGTGCGCTGCACGAAAGAGGGCGACGAAGATGCATAAGAAGCGTAAAAGGCTGACGTCATCGGTACGCGCTAAATTCTGCACATTACGCGCACATTTCCGTGTTCGAAATGCTTTTTTAACGAACGGAACTTCTGTAACAGCCCTGTTAAGATAGCCGCTTGCCCTACAACTTACATATCCAATTACATATACCAAACCCGTATGATCGACGTACAGACATTTAAGGTGTATGCGAGAGTGGGGGCCGGGGAGGGGAGGGGGGGGGGGGGTACTTGCGGATTTTATTGCAGGAATTCGTTTGATCACAACGAATCACTGGATAATCAATAAATGTCATGAAATAAGCTCATCTGAGGAAAGAGCTGTCCGACGCAATATAGCGTACCTAAAAAGGCTATAAAAGGGCCTTTCAAAGTTTTAACTCGCTTCTGCTATTTTCTTATTTTTCTTAGATGCAAAGCATAGCCTATATGTTCGGCACAGCAGCACCACAAAGGTATTCTCCGACTTGCTTCACTTCTCTTCCTCATGCCCTGCGTTTGCCTCTGTTTATGATCTCTTCGGTATCTGTGTAATATATCTCGTCGTTGTCTATATGTACATGTATTTATACCCATTTCTGCCTCAGGTCTCGTCAGGGACTGGCAGAAACCTGAAAATAAAGTAAATAAATAAAAGCCTTCATATTTATGTTTAGTGCTCACCCCTGACAAATGCACTTCTGTTCTCGTAAACAGAATATTCTGTTCAAAGATACAATCACATAAGATGCCCCCGTTTTTCCTTTCTCTTTCTTTTTTTTTTTCTGGTATATTTGGAAGTGCGATACACGTTTCCATGGTCCAGACACTCTGAACCCGCGAAAAGTGGCGTAGATCTATGCTTCGAAACAACAAAAATAGCATGAATACGCGACATAAACGACCATTGTTATCATTACTGTGACTGGTATACTTTAAACAGAATAGCAAAATGACAGCATCACTTGCACTATGCTGTGTCATCAACAAGATAAGACAGGTGGTAAAATACAGCGAGGTTACTCAGAATAACTGTTCGCTTGGATATTTTATACAGGGTCAGTGTAAAAACACAGCGAAGCGAAGTCCTTGTATTGGAAAACCGGTGCCTTTATCCCCTCTTGATTTATATATCCAAAACTACACGAGTGTTCCTGTTGGCTAATGCATTTGCTTCGACATAGAGATAATGGAGACCCTTATCAACCATATAATGTTGCAGTGATTCTTGTAGCGGACGAGGTACACGGCGATGCTGATTACTGCCATGCGGGCACATATAGTCCTTGCTCCAATGCTTATCGGGCGTTCGTTAATCAGCGCACACGGTCAACTGATGAATATGCGCAGCATATATAACCGAGTACGACGCGCAAACGTCCTCTGTTGTAATAACCATGAACGAAAGACGCGAACATCTGGCCATGACAGAAATCGCCACTTGAAGTAAAAAAGAAAGAAAGCAAACGAGCAGCAGTAAACTGGACTGCGCGATATTAAAAACGGGGAACTTGCTCTGCACTGAGACCTGAGGGCATTTCGGTTTAAAGTCTCGCGACTAAGAAACATAGGGGAGAGGGTTGATTTAATGACGACAGGAAATGTCACTTTCATCCGTGACTTGCATTGTTCAATTTTTACATTAAACTTCTTCTATGGAGGTTGATTGCTTCTTGCCTTCCTGACCGCGAGCGAGCACCCTGCGCGATTAAAAAGCACACATAACTATAAGTTGCTCTCAAAGTCTGTTCAAGACAACTATATTGAGATGGACGCAGAGCCCGAACGGCACTTCAAGCCCGATGTCCTTACCTGCATACAACGCAAACGGCATCGAAGAAAGAGCTCAGATTTGTTCGGCTTTCAAATCGAGATAAGTACAACTTTGCAATCTCGACAAAGTTGTGACCAGGACCCTACACAATCAATGCTTTCGGAACGAAGGATTGACCTTCGCTTCATCAAACGCACCCTCTGTCTGTTGTGGCAATGGACGGAAGTCTCAGCGGTCTTTATTCGACTTGTGAAGTGCATTGTGCACATTTAACGAGAGAAAAAGGACGGTATCGTCAGTAGTTCGTTATCCGGCATCGCTTTCTGGTGACGGCCTCACCCAAAAACAATTGGAGTTTAACGAGCTACGTTATATTATGTGAAGAAAATACGATCCCCATATATTAACGTACGCGCTTTGATTACACAACGTACGTTAACTGGAGGGGCTAAGTCACGTGAACGTTTATTGGCGAGGTTCATGTTTGGAAGTCAGGGGTGCATGACGCCTATAAGCAAATAACTCCGGTATCCAATTACGTAATATATAATACGCTAACGTGTTTTACATATACAGGACTTCGTGAGACCCAGTGTCTACCCTATGTACATTGGCTTCGTTATATTCAAAAGTAAACCATGGTAATTTAATTAACGAAAATTCAACTCTGTAATTTGAAACTAGATGCACGCAGCATCATACCTCAAAGAGAAATTATTTTGTTGCTACGGCGGAGTCTTGCGACATGTATACTGCTTTGCGTGAAACTATTGTATCTTCGCCGACGACAAAAATTGCCCGACAAGTACGTTTATAATGGCATGAGATTGCGCTGCTACCCAGGATGAAGAGGCAACACAACAATACAACGATGTATTTAACTTTTGTCCACGTATTTAGGTAAACAAAAGCTTTCTCCTTGTACAAACTTAAGAGATGACTGCATCATGCTCGAGCATGAAGAGGCCGCTGCTCACCCATGTGCTTGCATTTCGTCAAACAAAGGGTTTTCTGGTTCGTAGATACTGCTTGACATTAGAAAATGATTATAAAAATCATTCCGTCACTACTTTTTTTCTTTGATCGAAAGATAGTTTTAAGGGCTCAAAGGTCAAAGGAATGTACCGCATCCACTGCCATGACCATGGGTGGTGCTGGCTAACACTCGCCAGGTTAGATCATGAACGCCTACTTAAAATGACCGAGAATGTGGACGTGGTAACAGCGGTCGCCGTAGCACAGTTAATAGTGCAATCCCACGCGTACTGCGGAGGTTGTGGGTTCGGTTTGCATCGGCGGCAAGTTGTTTCTTTCGTCCACTTTCGCTTATCCTTTCTGCACTTCGATTAAAGCTACAAATGACTTCCCCTATGCTTATTCTTGGTTTCCTTATCTGTTGGCTTCATATGGCGGTGGCTAACCTAAACCGGGCCCCCTCGGTTCCCCTTCTTGTCGGCCACGCCATCTCGCGCGATATACCTTAACAATACTGCAGAGTGGGTTACAGCACTTACGGGTTTCTCAAATAGCCTACAGCAGGCTGAACAACTGGAGCACGCGGAACGAGTAATGGTAAGGAGCCGATGACGCAAGTAATAATAATACTACTATGCTACCAAACGCAACAAAGCCAGTTCTTCGCGATTCGCTCCGGCCTGATAGCAAGACCACTTCGTCTAAACAAGACCACGAACGGTACAAAAGAAGCGAATAAATAATAAAAAAAGCCTTTCTTGCACTAGTGGCGCAAGGCTAAAGAAACAGAGGCGCTGATCGGCATCTAGCACTACCAAGTCACCCCCGGCTTTTCCCGGAATTTATTCATTATTGATCGATTAGCTATTGATTGGCTATCGATTAGCTATTGCAAGGTATTGACCACGTATTTGGGCTAGGCTTAAACACCTTCGCTAGTTCACAGGCGTATGTGCTATTACGCTTGGACCCTTTCTCCACTACACCCAGGACCGGCCTTCATTTTCTGCTCGATCTGCAGGGACTAACGGTCGACTTAAACAGCTCCGCTGTTAAAAGCCGTCGGCGCTCTACGCATAATACACTGGTAGTCGAGATCTCACACGATCGGCATCAGCGAGCTCGTTCCCACCTTTTTTTTTCTTTTTTTTCCTTTGCCAAAGTCGAGAGGCGGCACAAACTGCACGCCTTCCGGCTTCCCTGCCGTTGCTGCAGCACGCACTGTTTGTTTGGCGCGCACTTCCGCGTCTCCTGGCGGCGACAATAAGCCCCCCATACACAGGGACTCCGCATACTTCGGCACGCATCGCTGCACACGTGACCGCCAGCTCGACAACTGCACCTCCTCGCCCGCTCGAGTCAACGTCGTCGTTGCTCCAGTTGTTACGAGCGTGGGAACGGGACTGACCACCCTCGTTTTGCCGATTGACATTCTGCACAGCTCGCAAGACAAATAGCTGACAAAGGAACACATAATACGCGCGCTAAAACTGCATGCTTTAACGCGAAGCTGCTTTCTTTTCGAATCCTCCCGGACCTTTCTGACCGTGACTGCTGGGTTCCGGTGCTGTCTTGCCGGATAGTTCACACTTAAAAAATGTTGAATCACGTGTCCCATGGTGAGATCGAATCTCGGGCCCCCAGCACAGCGGCTCGATGCTCTAACCGCGGTCTATCCAAGACCACAGTCATGGGTGGCCCCGATGTAACTTTAGGCAAACTTTAAAAATCTGCATGTGCCACATAGCTGGACAGAACCAAGGTAATGTTGTTTGCCGTCGCTTGGAGATACTCAGATTATTTTTTGAGTTCCGCCTAATTACATAATTAGTCTAATTAATTAATCAACTTCTCAAATATTATATAGATTAAAGGTGTCATTGAGAAAATTGTAGAGCAACGTGAAAAGCTACCGATACAGCTTTCTGTTGCGCAATACGTGCTACATAAACAGTGTTTTTTTTTTTTTTTTTTTCGAGCGTGAAAGAAGCCCGCGAATACACGCAAAATTGACGCGCGACTGGCCGCTTGAGGCACTTTGCGTGTGTTCGTGGGTTTCTTTCACGCTCGGAAAAACACTTTTTATGCATCACGTATTGCGCAACAGAAAGCTGTATCGGGAGTTTGTCATGTTGCTCTACACTACAGTCTTGGAACACCAGCAAGCCCAAACCTACGCGTTATTTCGCTCATCCGCGCCTTGCTTCTGATGCGTGAAGTCTGTCAGGGTATCTAGGGTCGCAGTTATCCTCGGCGAGGAAACTTCGCAAAACTTTCAACAAAGTTTTTGTCATTGTAGTTCTTTTTGTTTTCTTGTTGTCATTGTCGTCGTCTCCGAGTTACTATTGATTAAAAGAAATTAATTAAATTCTGTGGTTTTGCGTGCCGAAACCACGATTTAATTATGAGGCACGCCGTAGTGAGGAACTCCGGATTAATTTCGACCAGCTGGGGTTCTTTACCATGCACTCAATGTACGATTGATCAAATGGATTTTAGTATAGACGCGAATTCCTGTTTGGTACTTGCTGTATGGAAAAGAAAACTGAAAAGATAAGGCCACGATATAGAAAGAAAGGCGTTCTGCGTTGTTCTGAGTTCTGCGCTTGCGCAGTTTAGCGCATCTATTTTTAAGTTCTCGCTTCGAGAGGAGCTCGCCGCCAAGGAAACAGTCTGGCGGGCTGAGGAATCGTTTTCTTCCTGCAGTGCCCAAATCGTCATGAAAGTGTAAAAAAAAAAGTAAAAAGAAAGGCGATGGAACAAAGCCTGTAGACACGGCAGCACCTGCTAGCAATAGACTAGCGACATTCGAGTGCACCGTATACCTGGACGAACGTAGGCAGGAATGACGATTTAGGATAGATGGTGGCCGAATTCGGATCTGTTTTAGAGAATAAGTGAACTGGCAGGGGCTATTCTTGGTCAAACTTGACGGCAGGGAAGCACGGAAGACCTAAAATAGACTGAACTTATTAGAGAGTTTTAGCGATTCCGTATTGCCATATGCGCGGAAACGTACGGACCAGGTCGTACGGTAATACGTACGGTAATCCAGTACCTCGAACGTGCCTGCAATTGCCCACACGGTAAGATTTGCCGCAAGTTTGGATGCGTTAGCGAACGGTAATACAGTGTGGCTAAAGCTCTACTCGGAGAGTTTTAGCAAACCGCGAACGGAGATTAGCTCAATACCTCAAGGATTTGTAGCCACACCGGATTTTCGCGTAAGCCGTGCAGTATTACCATAATTCTCTGTATCGCATCTGCTTTGTTTTGCTGATGGAGAATATTCGATGTAAGGCTAAGTGCGTTAGCGTATACGTTAATGAACGCATTCGCTAAATCTATTCGTTAGGGAGTTTTAGCATAGCGGTGATTGAGCTTGGTAAACTATCCCGGTTAGAGAGTTGTAGCTCTTCCACGCTTTCGTATAAGCCGTACTGTAATAGAGTGATCATATGCATTTGGATCTCCGCTTTTTCTACGGAAAGATTTACCATAGGGCCAGTTGCACTGCCGTATATACGGTAATGTACGCGGGGGTTTTAGCACAGCGTGGAGACGCAGTCTAGAACTCAAGCACCCGGTTAGAGTTATATGGAAATACTGTGTGGCTATACAAGTCGTATACATTAACACATTTATCCTCTACTATGAACGGGCTACACTTTGTCTGACGTAAAGATTAACCGCAAGGCTCTAATTGCACTGCCGTGCAAAAATATACGCCATGGCTAAAACACTCTATTAGGAAATTTAGCATAACGAAAACTCAGCTTAGTTAATGCCCCCGGTTAGAGTAGTTGTAGCTACGCTGCATTTCCGCGAAAACTTCTGTTAGGGAGTTTTAGCATAACGGAGAGTGGACTTAGCTGAAGCCTCCGGTTGAAGAACTGTATCTCCACCGCATTTCCGATTAAGCCGACAGTAATTATCTGCTTTGTTTTGTCCGATGGAAGAATTTGTCATATTCGTCGATAGGCGTATTTCCGCATAGCTAAATGCCTCTACTGGGTGGTTTCTCAACAGCAAGAAATCGCGACATATGGCGATGCCTGTTTGCGTGCCCACGCCATAGCCCCCTAACATTACCCACATTGATATTCCTTCACGCCCGATAGAAACTGCGCAGAGAGTATACTTTAAACGTGACACAATGCCATTAGGCGTATACACATTTTCTATGAACATTTTTGAGGTGTACAGTAGTGGGAGTTTGTCATTACGAAACATAAAGTGCGCCAGACAGGCGGCAGGTTGCTTGTAAGCGCTTGCTTAAAACGTCAGCCTTAATCTGCCGACACGAGGTCAATTAAGCAAAGTTGCTATGCGCTACGCTACGTTCATGCAGTCAGCGTTCCAAGTGAAACCCACAAAGTAATTTCTGTTGCCCCTTCTGCTGAAGACATAAGCATAGATCCTCGACAGATATTGTTGTAAAGACATAAGATGTCTGTGTTCCCAAAAGGTGCTCGATTTTCTATCACAAAGTATATGCAACCAACTATGAAACACTATGGCGGCAACATGATCACTCCTGGAATAATAACTCCCATCGTATGCAAGGACACACACAAACAAAAGACACTGAACTCTGGAAAATAGCGGCGCCGAGCTACTGGGGCTCACGTAGGACAAAGGGCCGGGTGTTATGCACGTTCAGTGGCTCCATTAAACTTGTGGGCCTAAACAAACAAAAACAAAAAAAAAAAATTGCTTTCCGAGATGGCGCAGTTGGAGACAACGAGAATCGTGTAGTAGTGTTCGTGTTTATTCACTGAAACAAACTCCAAGTAGAACGCCCCCGGCTACGAAGCAGCGGCGGCAGCGGAGATTTCGCGTTTACGCAACGGCGGCGGCGACTGTGCGTTCCTGCTGTTCTCCCCCGTCCGTCTGCTCACGTTCTCGAGCGACACTAATGTGTTTCCTCGTTGTATGAAATGAACACACACGCGCGCATTGCGTGTGTATGTGTTTTGGCTGTAACGCCGTGCGCCTTGTTTCTGACCCATGAAACAGGAATACCCCAGTAGCACACTTCTTTATGAGCTAACACACGGATAGCCCGCCCACTCCAGGTAGCCCCCCCTCTCGCCACCAGAGCGCGAAACTCGGCTAGTAACGCGGCTCTGGCTACGGCTCGTGCCATTGTTCCGCGGGCCTGCCAGACAGAAACCGGCGAAAACCCTGCAGGTCGACGCTGCAGCTCTAAATGTCGTACCCACTCACGCGATATATACCTCAGCCAAGTCTGAACACGAAGAACAGAAGGCAGGGTAACAGCAACAATGGGCAGTTCGTTTTAGCGTTTCGCAGAATGGCGTCCCGCGCCTGCTGTAGCAGACGACGCGCGGCCGCAGCGGCGTGCTTTTGAAGAACAATGGGGCCCCGCTTTCTCGACAAACGGGGCATGCCGGAGAGCGTAGGGAGCTGCGTCGTGATGGAAGCTTGCGTGGTATGGGCGGCTTGATCCCCCCTTCTGACTGCTCGCCGCTTACTACTACCGTCTCCAAGCCCGTAGAACAGAGTTTGGAGGCATGCGGTGGAAGTAGGCGCGCTTGTACCATAGCAGAGTGCCGGCGTATCTATATACATGTAACGACGGTATGCGAGCGGATATATCGCAGAGGGGCTGAGAATGACGTCGCTATAAACAAAATATCGTTTTTCGCTGCTACCATATCGGGGTGTCTCCCGCGTGGTACGCGCAGCGCGAAGAATCCGCAGCATCAGCAGATTCTCAGACCATTTCTCTGTTAGCACATTCCGTTCTATGCGTGACGCGCGGGGGGTCCTTAGCCTCGGTATCATAGCGGCGTCATCTTACAAAAGCCTGCACACTACTCCCTCCAGGAACCACGTTCCTGCTTACTTTCTTTCTTTCTTTTTATCGTTTTTATCGTCAAATTTTCACCCAATTTAAGGGATTCAGTTCTATTTGTCGACTGCGTGAGAGGAGACCTATGCCACGTATACCTTAGCCAAGCAGCAAGGACTCCTGCACTTAAGACTTCTGTTTACTGCGTATTCATCGACTAACACTTCTAACAATCTTTGTATCGCAAATCGTAAGTACAAAAGCTGATAAGTTGAGAACTCACAGTATATGACCTACGGGCGTTCTCTGGCAATGAACCAACACTGAACTTAACAAGCATTCATTCATTCTTTAGAATCCTGGCATCCACATGAAAGTACCACTGAGCGGCAGACTCATGCGCGTTCCTCAGAAATAAATCACCATGGTTCAGCAAAAATTCCTTTTGGCCAGGGGATCGAACCCGGCACAAATGCATTACCGGAGACGCCACTCTAACTGCTGAGCTCACCAGCAGTCTAGCTGAACTGCAATGCGCGGGCGAATCAAGCAAGTCGAAGGACTGTAACACCAATCACCCGATGAGTTCCGATAAAATTTACAAGGTGAAGGAAGGAATTAAGCCATATGCAGAAAAGCTGGAATCCATGTAACAAGTGACCAGCCGCGCAACACAGTTCCCATCCTTAATTAACCGTTGGTGCTGCTCAACGTATGATCATCGACTGATGGTGCCTACCAAGTTTAGTAGGCAGACACTCTGGTCACAGACAAAATATGCGCAACTCAATTTTTAGGCTGTTCCAGCCTTCTTACTATTCCAAATCGCCATCAGACGCGATAAATTTTTGTTGGTCACCTCAATGGGCCTTTAAATTGACGTCTTTTCTGCGAGCAGAAGTACTGACAGCTACGTCGCACCCAGCCACTGACCGCTAGAATACAAAGAATGACAAGCACTTCGGTGCCAAATATTGCTAGTAATCAATACAAACAATTACTATACGCAATTAAAATTCGTAAAGAATATTTGTGCAACACAAACAACCACATAAAAATCTAGCAAAAAAGAAACTAACCAGAAAAACAAAAGCGCACAAAATATACATATAATTCACACTGAGTGCGGATTACACGCTGGCATTTTTTAATGTATATAAACACAATTAGTTTCTAAAATTCTCTTCCCTTCTATCTGTTCCTAGTCGCAATTGGAGGACATGATCCGACACTGTTTTGTTTGCTACCCGCTCTTGTTGCTTTTCTTGGCTATAAGATTACGGGACAGCCAGCTCTCTCTCAGTAAACTACACCTCTTTCGCCGCATCTAACAAAAACAGAAGTAGTATAAGCACGTGCTCGACGCTAGACGACTGCCGCCTTCCTCCGCAAGGTGGCGGGGCCGACGCGAGTGGCAGCAGGAAGGTTTTAGGCTTAGCGCGCGCAGCGTCGCTATATAGAGCGTCGCCGCATCGCGGGCACGCAAGCAGGCGTCGCACGTTTCGGCGCGAAGCCGTGCCGACCGGCGAAGAGTGAGGTCGTTCTATTCACACGACGTCGACGAGTGCGTCGGCGGCAGTACAAACAATAAACAACGCGACGCCGGAGACGAGCGAACTGCATTTCCCGTCTCCCGCGTGTAAGCACCGAGTGCGTGCGCGCGCGCGGTCTCTGTACTACACGTAGGCGGCCGCCTGGCGTTTCCGAGCGTGACTCAACTCGAACACGACGTGCAGGTTGAGGCGGAAGATGGGCGAGGAGTTTCTGGATGAAGGGGGGGAGAGAAAATAAACCCAGCCCGGGCCTCTGGAGCGCATCGTGCAATGCCGTCAATGCTGCAATGGCGTGCTGTAACAAACACATCAAGATACATGCGACACGTTTTAAATATCGTTATGTCAACCAGTGATATTGCTTTTTAACGCGCTATCTTAGCGTGCACAACCGTGCACGCACCGCCTGAAGGGCTTAATCAGCCATCACTCTTAAACCATTATCTCTTAAACCAATACCCTCCCGGCATTTCTCTCACTCGATATTGGTTTAAGAGTGATGGCCGACTAACCCGTTCAGGCGGTGTTGCACGGTTGTGCACGTCAAGATAGCGTGTCAAAAAAGCAGTATCACTGGTGAAAATAATGATATATTTAAAACGCGTCGCATATGTCTTGATGTGTTTGTCCTGTGCTATCAACTACAATCGCGCGCCGTGCTGTCAACCAGGTGAGTGAGAGAACTGCCGGGATAAATAGTTTATGGAGTAATAAAAGGGACTGGAGCATGGAAACCCTAAGAGAGACAAGGTCACTGTCACACATTGAAGAATTAGAAGAGATAATTAAAGTCAAAGTTCCATATCACAACTTTCCTGTCGAAGCCCCAACGCCCCGTGCCACGTCACATATTTCAGATTATATTTTGTTTGGTATTTGGGCGGTTGTGACTAAGTGAAAGGTCTTTAAACTTTATAAGTTATCTCTTTCACTCTTCTATAGAATATAATGCACTGAATTTTTACCGACAGAAACATAACTAGGCCCGACCTGACGTCGTCAGAATCCATGACGTCACCGCGTGCTTGTGCGTGATCTTCAAGGCGGCGTGACTTCCGGTCTTTGGTTGTTGCATTTTTACCTAGCTTACCATGCCTCTTCTCACAGTAGGAGTGACTTCTTTTTTGATATCGCCTTATATAAAAGTGCAGGACTGCGTTGGCCAATAAATGATTGCAATTTATTTATTGCCGTCATCCCCCACCATCTATATTGCAGTCGGAAATGTATAGTATAGGACAGTCGGGCGTGCGGGGCAGCATAACAAACACAATCCGGAAAGCCATACACGTGAACTAAGCTGAACGATTTGACTTCGTCACGAATCCTGTAAGCCAAAGTTTTGTAAATAGTATTTGTCACTTTCTCTAGTATTGTGTTTTCTGCTATCATCTCTACCTGTCCTTTATTCCCATACCCAGGAGGTTCCAATTCAGTTTTTGACTATAGGACCTCCTTCTGTATGCCTTCACGCCTGTAAAAATATTTTGTTGCAATAAAAAATATTGATTGACTGATTTATTGATTGATTGATACCCCATACGGTGGTCACCGTTTGCTCGACAGGAGATTCAGCTGGAAAAGTTAAAACGTGGCAAAATATCAGTTTTAAATTTTTTATCATTTTTTGATGAAACGAATGAACAACCAATTACTACCACACCACGTCTGGTGCATGACTGTCGAAACCGATGGAATACACACACAAAGTATACATACACGGTATCACATACACGCAGGCACACGACAGCCCATACCTTAGTAAGAGTTTAGCCGACTTCGAAGCCACACCGCGACCAAACCTGCTCTATTTGACTCGGGTTTTACGACTGCGAACAACACAACGGAGCGTTGGAATCGCTCGGTTGGGTGCAATCACACAGCAGGAGTTGGACCAGCGACCAATAGTAGAAAAACATATAACCTCAAAGAATATAAAATAAATCAAACGCACATCTATTGCAAAACCATAACCGTGCACCCATACCTCGCAAATCGCTCAAAAAAAAAAAAAGGATTGTCAGTAAAGAGCAGACGGACAATTCGAATACGAATAACAGACATTTGGGGAGGGAACGAGCTACACGGGCCAGACTGCGTTGTGCTTGGTTGATTCCCGCGCATGGGGGAAAAAAAAACATACAGAAAGAAACAAAGAATTACTAATAAAGCAACACAACGACGAAAAAAAAAAAAAAAGCTATTTTGGTCTGCGTTCAGCCAAACCCACCGTTCGCCTGTGCCCTCGTAATCTCGTTATCATGACCCCCCGCGCGTTGCATACACCCCCGTACGGACTTTATGGCAGATCGTTCCACGGTCATCACAGGAACTGCAATACGCACCCTCCTCCCCCGTACGCCTCGTCCCCCTTCCCACAAAATGGCGCTGCGCCATCCCGCCTCCCTCTAACTCCCTTATTCGCGGCGTAATCTCAACTCCTATAAATGTATCGCTCGCCATACCCTGCAGGCCCGGTCGACCCCTTTCCACGACCCCTTCGATGGCCTTCTGTTCTTACAATTTTATGTGATTCGTTGTTGTTTTTTTCATTCACCCACCTCTACCACGACACAGGCCCCCTCCACAGAGCTTTAGCGCTGCCTTGCCTTGTTCACTTCTCGGTATTTATTTCCCCGCCTCAACCACAACACACCCCGCCATCTCTTCCTAACCCTGTAGGTACTTTCGTTTCCCAGTTCGCTAGTATACCAAGCTCCCCGCTAGGCGGCGTTGTTTTCGTCTGGTAAAGCTGCACGTGTGTTTTCGTCTGCCCCAAGCAGACGAAACTTTTTTTCTTCGTCTTCTTTCGTTGAAAGGGCAACTCGTTTCGAGACAAGCCACTTCCTGCCCTTCTCGTTCTTTTTTTTTTTTTCAAATGTGGCAAAGTACACAGTTATCGGTGAGGCGTACTATGTTGTGACGGGTTCCTGCACACCAATACGGAAGTAATTTGTTTCTGTTTCTTGTTTTCTTTTTGTCGTCTGTACGAAAATGTCGTCTGCGTGCTAGACGCGATAGGAATACAACTTAACCATGATTATAGGTGCTATCTAGAGTAAGCAGGACGCACGTACAGGCAGGCATGCACGCAAACATTTGCACTAACTGTGCGCATGCACGATCGCCAAGAACGTGTTTACACTGGTCGGTTAATGAATGTGCGACTCCGTCGGGCATGGAAGATCAAGAGAAACATTATCATTCCGCGTGGTCAGATTGACTGCTCAAGGAGATGGCTATACTCCAAAAAAACTTCTGACGCTGCTTGAGCACTTAGAAAACGAGGGTACGTATATATGAGAAAAGAAAATGCAGAAATTGCCAGCCTGTACATACTAAATACACTATACCATAGACGCCTGAAACTAATGCGGGCACCTTTCGGATGTTGAAAGCTGTCAACTGTCCCTGTGTTTTCGAAACAAATATTTGCACAACTTTCGTTCTAGAGAGCGACGCTTATCGCGACACTTTTTAAGTATCCAGCCGTTAAGTAAAGATAGAAAATGCAGGTAAATATCAGCACTGTAGCGGAACAGGAACACTTCAGTTATCACTCCTTAATTGCTCAGCGTTCAACGCCAACTCCGTCAAGCGAAAACGCAATATCGACTCAAGGCGGTGCTGCGGCTCAAGTTATAAGCATGGACCCGAAAATACGCAATGATTCTAGTATAGCACGCCCATTCCATTTCGCGATTCGTCACTTGAGGTTGAGCGGCATTCCCAGGCTACCTTATCAGAAGAGTAAGTCGCTTCTGAGCGGTTTGCGATAAGAATGGAATAGGTTTCAAAGTAAAAAGAATCCTTCCATTTTTGACTGCCGTACACGCGTTCAGTATGAACGTCATTCTTCGTTTGGGGACATTTTCGTCTAATCTAAGTGCTTACATATATCGTTTACGAAACGTGTCTGTATCGGTCGTTGGTGATAACACAAACATCCACGCCTCTACAGTATGTCAGCAGCAATGCGAAATGATGCCGCAAATCGCGTTTGTGCCATTTACGGGTGCGTCTGTTAAGTTCGACGAACTTAGAAAGAACTAAAAAAAAAAAAACGAAATTTAACCAAAGGGCGCCCGGTGTAGCAAGACTCGACAAGCTGTTCAGATAAGAGTTGTCAACTCCATCAGCTGAAAACGCGATGTCGACTCTAAGGAGGTGCTATACGCGTTTTAAGCACAGACCGCCGAATGAAATAAATAAAAGCAGAGAAAAAAAGATGTGCCGGGAACCATACGTAACGATTATATTCCAATCCTATTCCGTCCCGTTCCTCTGTTAGTTTCCCTAGCGGCATCCTACCAACGTGATCGCTAGAATTGACTGGTTCCGAGCGCTGTGTGATAAGAATAGAATAGCATCCTTCCATTATATATAACAGCGACGCTCGCGTTCAGTATCAACGCCAGTCGTCGTTAGAACAGGTTCTCATTTCTTTTCTGCGTGCTTGTTTGTCGTTCACAAAACCTGCATGTGCGGTTCATTTGACGACAACGCCAAACGCCACGCCTCTGCAACACGTCGGGAGGAATGCGAAATGATATCGCAAATCGCGTTTGCCGCCATTTCCGAGGCTGCGTCCGTTTCGTTCGCCGTGTACAGTCGATACCAGGAACGACCCTTTAACCGAAGCATGCCGATGTTGGAAGCCTCGACAACCATTCTGATAACAGCCACGTACCATTACAAGGAATTGCCCAGAAACAAGAACGGTGCACAAGCTATTCACTGTTATTAAGGTGAAACGTCGTTCGATGGCCGACATTTCATGCCGCTGCGGTTTCAGGCGCAAAACGCTTTCGGCAGCTATTGTAAGGTGCGCGTGCTTTTGCTTGAAGGTGGGGCGTCACAGATAACAATTGCTGGCGAATAGTTCTGAAGCCGCGATGCATTTCGAGAGCGATTTCTCGGCGCGTCGCCCGAACCAGATCGCTGGCAGCATGGAGACATTACCGTTCGACGTTCTGGTAAAGATAAGGCTGTTTATTTTATCGCGCCCGCACGCACGCGTGCGTCCAGACGAAACAGCATTGAATTGCCGTCTGGAATTCGTCAGACAGATATACTCGCGATGAAGTCAAATGCCGACAACCCGCATTGCTACCAAGTTTGTTTCTTGGCGAAACCTGGCGAGTTCGGTGTCTCTCTTGAAGAAAACGAAGCATAACAAGGGCCGGGCAATGTTTTTATCCTCACTGCGACAAGAGAACGGTTAAATTTTCGAAGATGTGGGTCTGATAGCAGTTTGGCATGCGGCAAAAAAGATTACGATGGTATGGAAAATACCATATTCGTACCGACGATGAAATGTGCGCACGATAAAGAATACGACTTCGGCTACTGAAGTTGATAACGGCGACGCATTTGTGATGGCCTCTGCGCCCAGCAATCAGATGCTACACGTAATCAAAACAGACGGCTGTAACATGCACCATCATCGGCGACACACACACACACACACACACACACACACACACACACACACACACACACACACACACACACACACACACACACACACACACACACACACACCAATTTTATGTTTAAGTATTCGTATCATCATCATCATCATCACCATCATCATCATCAGCCTTTATTTTATGTCCACTGCAGGACGAAGGCCTCTCCCTGCGATCTCCAATTACCCCGTCTTGGGCTAGCGTATTCCAACTTGCGCCTGCAAATTTTCTAACTTCGTCATCCCATCTGGTTTTATGCCGACCTCGACTGCGCTTCCCTTCTCTTGGTATCTATTCTGTAGCCCTAATGGTCCACCGGTTATCCATGCTACGCATTACATGGCCTGCCCAGCTCAATTTCTTCTGCTTAATGTCAACTAGAATATCGGCTGTTACCGTTTGTTCTCTGATCCACACCGCTCTTTTCCTCTCTTAACGTTAGTCCTAAGATTTTTCGTTCCATCGCTCTTTGTACGGTGCTTAACTTGTTCTCGAGCTTCTTTGTTAACCTCCAAGTTTCTGCCCCATATGTTAGCACCGGTAGAATGCAATGATTGTACACTTTTCTTTTCAACGACAGTGGTAAGCTCCGAGTCAGGATTTGGCAATGCCTGCCGTATGCACTCCAACCCAATTTTATTCTTCTGTAAATTTCTTTCTCGTGATCAGTGTCCCCTGTGAGTAATTGACCTAGATAAACGTACTCCTTTACAGACTCTAGAGGCTGACTGGTGATACTGAATTCTTGTTCCCTTGCCAGGCTATTGAACATTATCTTTGTCTTCTGCATATTCATCTTCGTATAGTATTCGTATATTATATACAAACTAATTTCGAGACAGAGAGGTTACCATTTGGCCGCGGAAACAATTTCATACTGCGAAGTACAATAACGTTATCGTCGTCATGGTAGGCAATATCAAGCCATCTATGGTTTACAAGGTACAACTCGAGTACTCAACAATGGCAGAAAACACTAAGAAAGCGAAAATAAAAGAAATGCTGCAGGGTTAATTTGAGCACATATTGCTATTGATAACTAAAGTCCAGTTCTGTAAAGCTGCAGTTATCGTTGACAATGAATGCTTCCATTACTTGCATTTTTAATTGCGACAGGTAAAGAATTGTAGGATCAATACGCTGTACTACTATCATTTAGTATTCTCTTATAAGGTCTGGTCCCATTGGTCATACGGAAAGATGAAGAAATAGCGGTATATAGGCCTATTTGGAGATGATGCAGACGGCCTATTTGCTTCAGGTCCATGCTTGTAGTGAACACAATTGCGAGGACCTGTGCAGAGTTAAGCCTAAATGATCATAACCTATTTGGCAAACAGGCAAAGCTACCCTGAGACGTAGCTCGTTTTTAGGGCTATAGCTGAGACACTACGTATTTTGTTTACATGTAGGATTTGCAAAGAAGGCCCTGTGGTGTTTTGTTACTCACCCTAGTAGAACCCACGAAACGCTCCTCCCAGCCCACCTTTATTTATTTTTTTTATTTTTCATTTTCCCGAAAAACAAGCACGCTCTCGGAACGAGCGTTTACGTAAAGCAAATAGCAACCACGTTTTGCGCTTCACGACTGCTAAACAGGCGCGAATGAAGCGTACGCTAAATCGATAAAAAAAAGTTTGAAAGGGCAAGATAAGTAAACACAAGCCGTGCATCTCGAACTTCGACTAAATTGGGCAAAACGGCGAATTCCAAAGCGCGAACCGACTGCGGAAAAGTTCAAGACAGCAGCGAGAGCAGAAGTTCGACAGTAGACGCATAACTTATCGTCTTCAGTGGTTCGGCGCCCACGAGCAGACGAGGATTCTGCCTCGGCAGCGGCAGTATATATGTATATAACGGAGATGTTCAAGTTGCGAAAGTTAGCACGCACAACAGAAAACGAATTCGCGAAGCAACGAAGAACAACGGGGCGATATATACGAGCCGTAAGATGTTTCGTCATAAGAGTAAGTCTAGACCTATTGCCGTATATACCGATGGCAAGAACGCGTCTGTGTAAATGCTCTGCTGGGCAACGCTTCTCCGAAGGAAGAACGTTTGTGGCGGGCAGAATATTCGATTTTTGTTGGCACCGTGAAAATTTTTTATAGTTCGTGGCAGTGATGGCTGCCACTGCTATGTGCGCGAGTCAGTATGTGTTTGTTTGTGTTTGTATGTGTGCCTATATCTCATGCGACGTTTACGTGTGTTGTATCTCTCTGCGCGTATAAATGGTGGTTGTGTATTACGTGTGCACAAGCATGCGAGTGCTTGCATATATATATATATATTTGTGCGTATCTGTGTATTCGTATGTGCGTGCCATGCGTGTCTGTACACAGGCGAAACAGCTATTCAACATCATCGCTGGCCAAAGCCGCACCTCAGATGAGAGCTGGCTCAACTAACACTGGGTTCAGACTCACCAAGCCTTTGATAACAGTAGAAGTCCTCCAATATAGTGTTACAGGGCAATGACGTCGGCAAAGAAATTTAACCAATGACACACGTACTTCTCACAAACAAAAAGCCGTGTTATAATTCAGCCGATCATTCGCAGTCGCTGTCATTTTGTCACTTGTATCTGTGTACTTTCGCACTGGAGTTCCTTTCCAGCGGCTTGTGGTCACCCGAAACCTTCTAGATGAGGCAGAGAGAGACGAAGGTACCGGACCGCAAAAACGAAAGTATGTCGGGGTCGAGACAAAAAAAAACGTGCTTGCTGCTTTGACGCGCCCGTTACATTCGTAGGTCGCTAAATGGACAACGGACACACGTCCGGCGACTGCATTCGGTCGCTCCCGTCGCTCCACACTTTCTCTCCATTTCTTTCTCTCTCTCACTCAAACATACACCCTCTCTCTTTCTCTCTCCATCCTGCTTCTAGGTTCTTTTCGCCACAACGTATTTTGTTTCAGCCGTCCGGACTATAAGGCGGCGACGTTCCGTTTCTTATCGCGACGTTCACACTTCCGGGCGAAACGCTCGCGTGGGCGGTTTTTTTTACGCCGCCGCCACCGTCACCAGCGGAATGGGGCCGGGCCATATTTATAAATCATCAAAAACAAACAGCGCCGACCGCCGTGTCGAGCGAGTTCTTCTATACGTGTCGCCGGGCCGTTTCGAGCTCCTCACGAAGCGCCAGCGTCTGCGGCAAAACTGAGGTGACGCGTGAAGAGGGTGCCATTTGTGTATACCTGGTTTTTCCGAGTGTTTATTTCTCGCGATCGCTTCACGTCTCGTTCGTTGGCCGCTTTCAATTTCTTTCCTCTTTGGTATCGGACAGGGAAGACCAGTATGGGCGTCTGAGGGATCGTTGGAAAGCGTAGCGCAATGAGTTTATAGTATACTGTTTCTCACAGCAGAAAAAGCAATAGCAGTAAAACTAGTCAATAAAAGGGAAATAAGAAAGAGTGTGAAAGAACATAGAACAATAACTATACAACAAAAGTCTACAACAGCTGGAAAATCAGATTTGTTTTATCACGTACATTAGCCAGCAAATCCAGCTTCTTTCGGAGGTATTTATGAAGTACAAGTCTGCAATTTTGTCCCTGTGCGGATTAGTTGTTCTGCCTCTCTCGTGTTTAGCAGCACAACGTAATTAGTAGTTAGTAGTAGTAGTAGTAGTAGTAGTAGTAGTAGTAGTAGTAGTAGTAGTAGTAGTAGTAGTAGTATCGGCAGCAGCAATGCTTTTTATTTCTTGCATGTATGCGAACAAAAAAGTGGGTCTCGCAAATAATGTCACTGAATCAAGAGCGTCGAAAGTGTTGAACAACTTGAAGAAGCGGGTGGTGGGAGGGTTAAGCGAAGGTGTGTTTCAACGTTCACCTTCCGGCGACTGAGGCTGCCTGTCTCAATTTTTGTACAAGTGGTTATTCTGGACGCTGACAAAAAAAAAAAAAAATCGAGTAGGAATAAAAGGCGGAGGACGACCGCTCTTCCGACTACCACTCCAACTTCCTACACGCTGTAGTCAACGGAACGCAAGTATACCATATTCTGTCGCAGTCGATGTGAGCCAATTTCTTTTTTCGAAAGAACGAACTAGGGCAGGTCGAGTTCTCCGAGAACTTCCAGGTGGCAAATATGAGAGAGCAAAAAACGATAATCTGCGCACGCTCGCAGCCCGTTCCTGCATGCCTGCCGATTGCGACAGTTGCAACAACTAGCCAACAGAGGCGCGCAAGCTTTAGCATAACTGCCTAAAGTTTCGGAATGCACAAACTGTCGCGTCGATTTCAATCAAAACAAGTGGACCACATATGCACGGAGAACTACAAACGGTCAAAAGCGAAATGGAGCGCGCGAATGCACAGCTGGCCAGTGAATATGGCAGCAGAAGGAAACTGACAGTTCCACACATGCAGAGTTTTCAAACCGCCACGGTGATCTGAAAACTCTAACAGTGACCGCATACAGAACATCGTTAGCTCTGTTTTCTAAATTCTTCAGAATCATTCCGAAACTAGGCAGCGCAACCTCTCATGCACGAACTTTTGCGAAGTATGCAGTCATGAAACGCCTATATTCGGCAACCGCGTGTACAGGAGAATCCATGCAACGCATCATTCAAAAGGGCACAATGCTCCAACAATGTCGCCCCAAAGCTTGCCGCGTAAATATCGTACACGAAGTGCACGAAGAGTGAACTAAAAGTTAGTATAAACAGCGCGCGCAAATGCCCCCGAGTCCACACCAGGCATGTATACGCTATCACCTAAGCATGACTGCTCATAATCTCTGTGACGCATACGGCACGCAGAGGTTCCGGAAAACATCGCCCAGGATTGCTCGCTCGGACAAAATGACTAGTCGTAAGAGTTACTTTGTATTGCCTTCGTTGTTGCCCCTTAGAGGAAGAGCCATTTCTGGTCAAACAAATAACACCATCACAGTTTGCGAACGCAGTTCGCAATTTAAAGTGAAATGCCAGGCATATGCGAAATGAAAGAAGACAGAAATAACGAAGCAAGTACATCTGCGTAGGCTGCATTCTGCGCTTCTAGTTTTCTTCTTTTATTTTTCGGTGCACTTGTTTTCCAGATGCAAGACAAAAAAAGTGTCAGGCATTCGCAGAATTCTCGCAAACTTTCGCGCCGTTTTCAGGACTCGACGCGGCACGCTTCTGCGTATATAGAATGCGACGACGCAAGCGCGCGCATATACAGAAAATGCAATATTCAGGCGGCGCATTAAAGACGAATGCGCAAAACGTCACGGTATTAAGTTGGAAAGTAAAACTTGCTGAACCTGTGTTACAGACATATTACAGGTGGGTATCCGTTTACGCCAACTGGCATTCAAAACATCTTGATGCCGCCCAGCGCCGTCTGACGCCGTCGAAAGCGACAGAGACGTACATTCTGCGCAGCTTTTTCGTGCGTGCGCGAACGAGAACGCACGTGTGAATGCCGTAACGCTATCATGAGGTATACATTTGCGAGAATCGATCTGAGGAGGCATTCCATGCATAACGACAGGGCGTACACCGAAGCAAGCTCGTATATATAAAGAAAAAGAAAGATATATAAGCGAGCGGTGCGCGAGTGGTCCCGAGTATGCGGGAAGTACACATATGCTAAATTTGCCCTTTCTTCGTTGCTTCATTGAGCAATCTCTATAAGGAGGAGGAAAAGTGCAGCGGACATTGAAATAGATTCGGGTTGTTGGGCGCTTTTCCTTCTTCTTCTTCTTCTTCTTCTTCTTCTTCTTTTTTTTGCTTTTCTGAGAAGCACGTTATAAAAGGTACGGAAATATTTCGTCACTGCCGAGTGCTTTACGCCGTCGCAGGTTTTGAAGCCCACGACACCGGCATCAAGACTTGCCTTGAAAAATTTTGCCGGAAGAAGCGATCTGCTGACGAACATGTGGGAACTGTCAGGATCACTGATAACCAAATATCGGGGACGATATGGAGATAGAGGTGAGCTTTAGAGTGAGGATTCTGTAATCCGAATATCTGCACCGTCCTGAGCTTTCTATCGCTTGAGCCACAATATAGGATCGAAATGTCGCGTGTTTCGCGGCAAACATTGTACTGTGACAATATTTTCCTCAATATAACGCATAAAGCGTTATTCCAGTACTCAAAAAAAAAAAAAGGAGTGTTCCTCGTGTGTGTGTGTGTGTCAGCGCTTTATTTTCATCCCTGTTCCAGCTCGACACGGACTGGCAGCATGAATGAACGAATGAATGAATGATCGCGTTTAGAGCCCCGAAGTATCCCACCAGCTAGCGCGGTTTGTAGCAAAACATTACTTTTCACAACCCCTTGTTCTATGGCATGCACAGGAAGAGCGTTTTCTAATCACGCCCCCCACCAAAATGCGGCCGCCGCCGACACCGAACCCGCAACCTCGCGGGCCATCGCAGAACGCCGCAGCAAATGAGCCACCACGGAGCCCCGTAAATATGTTGAATGTCGGGCTGTCTCCCGCGCGCTTACCAACGTCTGGCGGTCTATAAGCCCCGCTCTTACGCGAATCATTAGCCAGAGGAGATGAACATCTCCAGAACTCGCAATGCGCAACCACTTCACTTCGTTGTCATTTTTCTTGCCCTCTTGTTTCATCGCTCTAGATCCTTTATCTCTGTACCAGGCGGCGGTGCCGCCGCATTAAAGAAACCGCGAGGTTGCCGCGATATAGCTGTAGCGCTCGCGCGCACGGGGGGAGGCAGCTTCTATTCCTGGCGAACCTTGGACGGCGTTGCGGGGGGAAACCTCAGAGCGAGGGGCGCGGTGAAGTTTGTTTCCGGAAGGGAGAGAAGGTGGAGGGACCCCACCCACCCACCCATCGTTTTCGCAGAAAGAAGCGGTCTAGTGTTGGGAGCGTACTGGACGGATTCAGAGTCGTGAGTGAATGCGGAAAAAATCGAGGCTCGAAGGGATGCCCCGCTGCAAAGCACGGCCGCTCCCCTGGCTTATACCGTGTTTTCCGGTCTAGAGAGAGTATGCCGAGTACGTGGAGGTGTTTTTCCTTTTAAGGCTGATGCATTACGAGAAAGCGGCTCGAAAAGCATCGCAAGCGAAGTAGCAGACATGGCTTCTAATACAGGGTGCGACACAAGATGGGAGATTGAAAGAACCAACGCTAAAGACGACATCGCAGTTCAGATATACTCTGGGTGAGCGCTAAACGGCGAAGCAAGCAAGGAAAGGCTAGAATGGGCGCATTGTAGATGTGTTTCGGGTCTTCTGACTGGAACATTGAAGAACGTGATAGGATGCGCAGGGCAGTCATGTAGTAAGCGGGAGGTTGATACGGTGTGCAGGACATTCATACATTATGCATGAGAACGGACAGGACAGCATCGCGGTGTGCATTACAGTGCGCAGGACATTCATACTGCATGCAGGCTATTGCTCAAAACAGTGATAGGATGTGAATACCGGTGTGCACCGCCGTGATAGAGTATACATGAGGACGATACAGTGTGCAGAACAGCGAGAAGAACAGTGTACCAGGTGGCGTACACAAACGCTTGCACTGGAACAGTTTAAACACTTGTACGTTCCAAGCAGCTTGAAGACGAGGACGCTGAGACGAACATAGTGGGCGAAGTTGAAAGGAACGACACGTACGCTCATGATAGCGAGCGTTGATACAACGTTTTAAAGGCTGTAGAAGGGAAGGTTTGTCTATACGCGGTAAGCAGATGCCAGAAACAAATCGACACGAAGGCAATGTGGATTAACGTTGGAGCGAAAAAAAACGTCTAACACGAACTAACATCTGCACAAAAAGAGGAAGCCGTGCCAATGGCGACAACAAACTCAGCAACGCGGCATTGGGCGCTGACTCTGCGCCGCAACTTTTCTTACGCGCATACTTGACCAGAATTGTCCGCGACAGCGCAAACCCGAACAAAAGATGAGACACCGCCATTCATGCCCGACACAAGAACGTGACAAAATCGTCTTCTGGGATCAGAGCCAAGTACGTGCTCGCGAGATGACGCCGGAGGATGAAAATTCATCAGAGTTTGCTGCAGCCTTCATAGGCACTGTTTGCATGATTTCCCACCGAAGCATCCCTCTTTGCAGCAGAACTATAGGCTTCCGTGAATGGAACGGACAATTCGGCTAATGGATCCGCCGGGCCGAGCCTATTCTTATTTGCTTTTAATTTTCTCGCTATACTATAGTCCACCTCCGCAGCGATTCACGTGTACATGGTCCCCAGTGTACGAATCGATGCATCGGCACAGCACGCGGAGTCGCTCGGAAGAGACAAGCGTCAGGTTGCGTTAACGTGACAGGAACCATATGCCCACATGGTGCAACGTATTTCTGGAACGTGCTAAAGGCGCAAATGAGATGTTTGTCGGACGTGCTCGTCCAGCTGTGCCTACCATCCTTCCTGGGAATCGGTAAGCGATATCGCGTATCCATTTCTTCCGATCATCGCTATAATGCCATCTGCCGGCTTTCTGGACAAAAAAAAAAAAAAAAGCGTTCACTTAGCTATGCGTGAACTTTGTCTGGAACATGCAGCAATTAGAAATACAAGATTCCAAGTATTCCATACGGATTCCACGTAAGCTCATATGCGCCATGTGGACGCGCTTCCACGCATATATGTATACAGTGCTGGCGCAATTGGTGTAATGTAAGCACACCTTTCTCCAGATTCTAATCCTTCCTTGTCATAAACCAATCACGGCTGGACGATTTTGGTGATAACATATACACGCGGCACGCCACTCGGACCACTCGCAAAACTCGAAAAAGAAAAAGAAAGAAAGAAAGAACTACAGAAAAAAGAAAGACACAAAACAGAACGAAAATAAACGAATACAGTCCTCACATTATCCCGGCCCACGTTCGTATATCAAGGCCGCGAATACTTCATCTTCCTCCCAAAACCTACACGCTTCCACTATGAGCGTTTCTTCAGGAGCTCCTGTTCTGTATAGCTTATCTGATATTGGCT
The DNA here is from genome assembly GCF_013339745.2 of Dermacentor silvarum. Taxonomy (NCBI): domain Eukaryota; kingdom Metazoa; phylum Arthropoda; class Arachnida; order Ixodida; family Ixodidae; genus Dermacentor; species Dermacentor silvarum. Next base: position 125,811,552 of record NC_051162.1, on the reverse strand, counting down.
TTTTAATAGCGGAGGAAGAAACAAAAGATAGAAGAAGAACAAAATGAATGCGAAATCGAACCGTGCGCTAAACGGAACACCTTATGCAGCGCAGCGCCTCCAAGGTTAACGTCGTAAGCGCGTTTCGCTGCCAACAAGCGGTCTCGGCGCCCAGTGCATTGCATGCACGACTAATGGAGCCGTTCGCCGCGTTTCGTTCATGCCTTTCTCGTTCGTATCTCTTATTTCGATCGCCGCGGCTTAAATACGCCGAGATCTCGAAGGCCACCTGCCCATATGGAGCCGACGTTGTATACGTGTCCTTCGAGCGCCGTGATCAGTCCGCAAAGGCCCCACGCACTGCGTAGGCCGATAACACGAACGCGGCTTTCTGGGACTATATTGGTTAGGGTCCGCTGGATATCGTTCTACGTGAAGCGCATATGTATACAACAAGAAAAAAAAATAGTCATCGGGTTAATGGTAAAAGCTCGTTTATATAATATAGGCGTGGTTATACGCAAGGATAAGGCAGATCACGCAGTGGGATAGCACGACGCAGTCGTGGCTAATGGTAAGCGTTAGTTCCGGCGGCGATACGCAATGGAAGAACAGGTCATGCAGAACCGTATAGCGAGAGATGGTTATAAACGCAACGGTTTTAGCTTAAGCGTGATGAAGTCTTGAATGAAGAGCTGGCGTTTCGGCAGGGTTGGGCGACGGAAGACCAGACCATGCATTAGAGCAGCAAGAGATGGTTAGACTAATGGTAAAACGATTAACTTAGGCATTGCTAAGTGTATAATGATGACATTGCGAAAAGGCCACGAAAAAAAGAAAGCAAGTTACGCGTAATAAAGACTGAGGCCAGCTCGAATAATGAACCGCAGCTATACTTTTCATACTCATGTGTATAAAACACTTCCCAATCTCCTGAGAGTGTCGGTTGTGCCTGTGTGTGGAGGGCAAGGGGGAGTCCGTTTTATTTACGAGAACGGCAAGACAAGGTTGAGAAACTGATTGGACCATCAGCGTTCCGTCCGCTACTGTGAGACCAGGCAGGAGACGGCGCGGCTGGCAGCCAGTCCGCGAGCGCTCCGTAATGTCGATTTCTAAAATGAGCGATACACTCAGGACACCCTGGCGATATTCTCGGTAATAATGACCGGCGCCATATCGGAGCATTGCGCCTCCCGCCACGTATGCAGCTATTTGCGGCGCATATCTCGGCGAGTAGTCGACTGGTCTGGCCGCCATGAACGCTTATAAGGGCTTACGCGAGTTTAGAAACGAGATATATACAGGCATAAAAGCCGGGGGCAAAGTAGCCAGCTGCAAAACGGCTGTACTAACAAGCCGCTTTTATAAAAGCCTCGTGCACTGCTTTGTTCGTTTTAAGCTACACTGTTGTAAGTTGTCTTTTTTTTTTTTTGTATAGTGTTGCCTGCGTATACACAGAGTTCTGGCCGGACTTCAGTGCAACGACTGTTCCCGGGGTTCAGCAGCTTCCGAGTTCTGTGCTGCTGCGCAATTCTCTTTAATGAACTTTCTTTGGTCCGAAAACAATGTATAACGGCTTTCACCGTTCCTATACGAGGCGTCGCTATGGCACATTGCGCTTCATTCAAGCCAGAGTGCATCCTTTCGCGCTCTGGGCATCACAGACCGACGTTTATTATGTCCAAACAGTTCCCCCAAAAATGTTTCAACGTTCACAAAACAGCCCCTTTCTATATATATATATATATATATATATATATATATTCGTTCAGCGTTACTTTCCTCAGCCCGGTACATTTAAGCCAGTGCATCCTTCCTTGTGCAGCGGCATCAGAAACAAATGTTGCTGTTAAAGTATTTTCCGTAATTTTTTCTTTCGGTAAATTTACTGGTAGTGTTCCGTACACAGGAACAGCACGTTTTATTTTTTCTTTTTTTTTCCCTTTTTCTTCATCGCTGCTGGCGATTTCAAGCAGCTAGCGAAAGTCGTGAGCGAGCTCTGCAGCTCCAATTCTCGTTCCGCATAAGTTCCACTAAGGTAAGCGGAAGCACTTTCGCTAATATGTGGCCCTCAATTTGTAGAACTCACGAAGAGCGAGATTACGAGTGATATGTAGCAAATTTACTGCATATAATACTTACACATGTTCCACTAAGCAAGCAGTACATATCCGCAATAACGTTCCACTTACTAAGTGGAACTTTTGTGGAACGAATGTCCCTGAGCGTCGACTCTTCTACCGGTTGAGCCCTTAGCCAATCCCACTGTACATAACTCTTAATATTGTAGCACACAAGTTTCCCTGGGTAAGTGGAAAATCTTTATATCATTTCGCGTAAGTTTCAATTAGGTGCAACGAAGTTGAAGAAATGTTCCACTTCGTGCAATGTATGTGGAACGAGATTAAGAGTAACGTACAACAGTGGCAAGGCGGAGCTCATCCGAAGGAAGAGCCGAGGCTCGCCTAGGTTAGTACAGCCTAGGTTAGACCTAATAAGTGTTACATTTTTAGCACATACGTTCAACTTCATCATCAGCATATATATATTTATGTCCAGTGCAGGACGATCGAAGGCGATCTCCAATTACCCCTGTCTTGCGCTGGCTGATTCCAACTTGCGCCTGCTAATTTCCTAAGTTCATCACCCCACCTAGTTTTCTGCCGTCCTCGACTGCACTTCCCTTCTCTTGGTACCCATTCTGTAACACTAATGGTCTACCTGCTATCCCTCCTACGCATTACATGGCCTGCCCAGCTACATTTTTCCCTCTTAATATCGACTAGAATATCGTCTATCCCGTTTTGCTCTCTGATCCACACCGCTCTCTTCCTGTCTCTCAACGTTAGGCCTAACATTTTTCGTTCCATCATCTCTTGTGCGGTCCGTAACTTGTTCTCGAGCTTCTTTGTTAACCTCCAAGCTCGTCAACCTCCAACGTTCAACGCAGCAACCTATGAGGAACGATGTTAAGAGTGCACACCCTGCAAGCCAGACACAATGTTGGGGCAGTTAGTGTAACATTTTTAGCACATACGTTCCGCTTACTTAGCAGCAACCTATAAAGAACGATGTTAAGAGTGCACACCCCGCAAGCCAGACACAAGGTTTGGGCATATGGCGCGCGCCGCTCCCCGTATAATCTCACCTTGCATCCCGCAGCCTTCAACTAAAGCACGCCAGACGCAGTGCCGACCTTTGAGGCATGAGTGTGTGTGTGCGCGCGCGCATGTGTTTGCGTCGGCGTACCTCATATGAGCACGCGTGAAGCGCAAGCAGGGGCAGAGGATTCGTGGGTGTAGTGTTGCAGTATACATATACAGCTCGGAGCAGGAGAGCCGGCGGCGAGAACTCGCCAGATTGCTGCTAATTGAGTTAGCGCGGGGCAAGGGTGACGCTGCGGGGCGCGTATAGGAGGTTAGTACTTCGTGGATTTCTCTCTCTCTCTCTCTCTCTCTCTCTCTCTCTGCGGGAAGTTTGGAGAATGCGGAGGAGGACGGCGAGATGGCGCGAGCATCGCCTGCAAATGTTCTTTCCTCCGAAGTTTCAGTGGAGCATCCACGGAGGTTCCGGAATGCGGCGAAGTGCAAGCCTTGCGTGTTTGCGTAAGAGCAACAGAACGAAATAAAGAGATGAGAGAAATAAAAAAAAGAAGGAAGAAAGAGAAAGAAAAGGAAGTGAGAAAAGAATTACTAAAAGAAAGAAACGAATAAAAATATAACGAAAGAATGGAAGCAGGAAAATGATTGGAAGAACGAAAAGTACCTACATAGTACTAACTATTTATGACTATTACCAATAGTGAAAAAAAAAAAAACTGACGAAGCCTGGCGATGCGCACGAACACAACATTAGATGCTAAACGTTATCTGAGCACCACTTGAAACGAGGACTAAAAACGACGGACGCAAGCGCAAACTTTCAACTGGTTTTAATGGTATAGGAAGTCGAGTGGTTTTCTACATACATGTGACAAAACATGAAAAAACATTATAAAATATGCATGTGTATAATCAAGAGAACAGACTTATGCGTAATAGTAAGACAGCCAGATAAATTCTAAGTAATAAGTAACAGACTCAAGACACACATTCCTATTGCGAGTGCACGCGTACAAGTCTGTTCTGTCGATTACACATGCATATTTTATTATGTTTTTCATGTTTTGGTCACTTGTATGCCACAAAACCACTCGACTTAATTCCTACCATTAAAACCAGTCAAAAGTTCGCGCTTGTGTCTATCGTTTCTTGTCCTCGTTTCAAGTTGTGCGCTAATAGCATTTATCATGAATTGTTACCAACAAATCCAAACGATATTAGCCCTTCTACCCTGTTACCAACGAGCACAACATTACCAATTAGCCCTTCTAATAACATTAGACTCCTAGTGCCTGATGCACAGTGCCACCCCCTATTCTCCCATTCCCTAAACCATCTCCCTTTTCCCCAGTTAGGCGCACGAGCCGTTATATTCGGAAGAAAATGCTCCAGTGGCGTTTTTACCGGAGCGGGGAAGGAGGGGGGGGGGGAGAGGGGGTAACTAATGCCCTTTCCCTCAGTCAGAAGTGAGGAGAGGAGGGCAACTTATGCCCTTTGCCACACAATTTTCAAAGCAGGCATTGTCACCCGCCCACAGTGAATTAAAAAAAATACAGCTCACGTTAGTAAAGCATATTTTTTTTATTACTTGTACCCTGATTGTGCAGCAAGGATTGTCGCAGCTATAACTTGCGCTTTACGTGAACAGGAGGATGGTACTGCGGTCTATCTGTCGAAATTGTGAGTTCCTTGCGACTATCTAACCATCTTTGAAAACACACAAAAAAAAAAAAAAAAACGTAGCCATCTTTAACCTAAGGACAGGGGAACAGGTCTGACCGAAGAAGAAGAATTCACCGGTTCCTAATTGTTCACCATGTATGATTATTATTCAAATATCCGAATTAAAAAATAGCTGCCACTGATGCGTTTCGGCCTCTTTCTTGTTATACAGCAATAATACGCAATGTTCTAAGGACATATACTCCTGTATATATATATATATATATATATATATATATATATATATATATATGCGGAAAGAGCATAATCTATACCACGTGGCAGCAAATTGACACAACAAGACAGGGAGGGGAAATAAAGGGCAATGCTGTAAGCTATGTAAGAGGAACTACAGGATATCACATCACATCACTCCGGGATATCATCTACTCCGGGGTGCTGTTGTCCTTCGCGTGTCACACGGCGCACTTTTGTCGTTATACGCATGCGTCGTTGCTTGCGGCCAAGCGGGGGAGCTGCTCTTAAGTGGGGCGCAGGTGTCGATGACGAGAGGTGACTTAACAAAAGCGCCGTCGACTCTCCGCGCGGCGAATGGAGCTGACGTCATTTTTATGCGGAGGGTGTCGTCGTCTCTGCATCGAAGACGACGACGCATGCCGAATAAACTGCGGGCAACGTGGATTAAGACCTAGCGTCTAGGATGTCTTGAGAAAAAGAAGAAAGAAGAATAAAACAAATGAAGTAAATGAAGCCTGCATTGCCAAATGTGAACGACCAATGGGGAACTCGTTACCTGCGGCATTGTCCTGCAAACTATGCAGGACAGTACAGTACAGTAAAAATTGCCTAGGCAGCACTGCAGTCTCGGGGGAATAAAAACGCGAATCCGAGAAAGTGAACTAGCACGCGAATTTCCCTTTGCAGATTCTCCGCTGCGTATGAACACCGGAGTGATTCACTCGCCAGAGGCTTACATCCGTATTCTATAACCTTCTTCCATTCAAAGCTCCACATCGACTCAATTGATGATGATTTATTGGCATTCCCTTTGAAATAGGGGCGGTGACAAATAGTCACCTAGCCTGCTTGAGTTACTCAGGTATGCTATACATGCTTTTCATTCTAACATTTTGTGTCATCATCATCATCATCATCATCATCATCCTATATTATGTCCACTGCAGGACGAAGGCCTCTCCCTGCGATCTCCAATTACCCCTGACTTGCGCTAGCTGATTACTACTTGCGCCAGCAAATTTCCTAACCTCACCACCCCACCTAGTTTTCTGCCGTCCTCGACTGCGCTTCCTTTACCATTTTATTGCGATAGCAACTATACGGACGCTCCAAGGGCATTTCTGCCGTAGGCGTCGACGTGAGGTTTCGTATAAAGTCCAACGGCGATAAAATCGTCGCCGCGCACCGTACGCTGTGTGTGCGAGTGAAAGCATACGCGGGTGAGCCCGCAATCGCGGCTCAATGTAGCGCACCCGAGGGAGGAAGGCAGGCCAGAAGCGCGCGTTCTTCTTTCGCGCACGAGGCAAGGGGGCGATGCGACGGAGATAAGAGGGGGGGGGGGTGCGTTCTGCTCCGTCGGCTGCTGCTCACAGCGCGGCCGCGCGGGCGCCGTATATTGAAAGCGATCTGCGATCTGGGCGAAGTGCGCGTCCGCGTGGCCCTCATCTCCAAAGCGATCTGCGATGGGGACAAAGTGCATGCGCCGAATGCTGGTAGCTTCGTCTGCGCTGTGCTTTCGACGTTTAGTTCGCGCTGAAGCAAGAAACAGCACGAAGGTCAATTTGCACGCTGCTGCTGGCGCGCTTTCTCACTCCGGCGTTTTCACAGCGAGTTTCCGCGGTCATCGAGCGAGATGTGTTCATGTTCACCTGTGCGCGCGTGACACCGTGCTTGTCTATTTAGTTAGTAAGCGAATGTTTACAACTTCATACGGCCCATCAAACTACTATCCTTGCTTCGTATAGCTCTCTACTAATTTGCAAGCGCAATCGATGCTTCGTCTTTCGGGCGAAACTGCGACTTTTTTCTATACCTCTCCATAAACTTCTCTATCTACCCTGTCCATAATTGAACATCATCGAGAAAGCAGATGGCAGCGCCGTCTATCGACTGAAATATTTACCGCGCTTTAACGACACTCCGCGGCGATTCTCGAGCGAAATTTTTGTCGTCTCAGGTGCTCGTAGCGATTGCACGAAATGCACCGGAACTAAAGTGTCTTTCTCAAACAACTCCTCTAAGCAGGTATCACAGAGGAGCGTTGCGTGAACCGCAGTGCCTTCTTCAGTAGAGGGACGGCGCTGTGGTTCACTCGAAAACGAAACTTGGAGTTGAGACTCGCTGAATGTGCTTGAGTGTCCACTCTTCCTTCCCAGGAGCTTGTTACCACTGCTACTATATATCACTCTTACGGTAATATCGTTTCACATAAAAGTCTCTTAGTGCAACATCTTAATCTCGTTCCTTATAGGTTCCTCTAAGTGGGACGCATTTGCAAAAAAAAAAAAAAAAAGTTATGTTCCATTTACAAGACGCAACTTACGGCGAACGAGATTAGGCGGAACGTGCGTGTCACGTGCTATCGAGATAAGAGAATCTGTAAATCAAGCAAATAGATAAATGTGGTGCCCGGGTCACACATCCGGTTTCTCGCACATCTGCACACGCCGCGGACGCGCAGCCCAACCCCGGACAACGCTCACCGCCTTCCTGCATTCTCAACTTCCTCCCAGTTTCCTTTCTGGACTTTTTGTTTCTCTTTTATTTTCTCTCTTTCTCTTTCTATATATATCTCCCCTCTGTGCCGGGGTCATCCCCAAGGTCACAGCCTGCCGACTCACGTGTGCTTCGAACGCAGCTGGTCACTATTTTCGAAACACCGGAAAGTTGCCATGGGGCACGAAGCCCTGCGGCTGAGCAAATTGTCCATGCGCTGCGTGTCCATCCGGGTACACCTACGGGACGACCCTGCCTCGTCGTACTCTCTTTGAAAAGGTCCAGGAAAACACAGGTAAAAAAAAAAAAAAAAAAAAAAAACGACCTTCGTTGCCAGCCTTGACGTCACCAACCAACTAACTAATTTGTCGCAGTGCACTCCCATAGCCTTGTTCACTTCGTTTCCAGCCACAAGCAAGGAATTTTGCAGTTATTTTCCACGTACCTACAGAGAACGGAATTCCCCATAAAAGCACAAATAACATAAAATGGCCTTCTGCAGATTGAAGCTTCTTAATTTTAAGTTGCTGTAATAAATATGCGGAACTATGTTTCAGTGAAATAGCCCCTGTTATATACGGAACACTATTCCACACACCTGTACGGTCCCACGTAAACATGGCTCCAGTGGCAGGTGTGTGGAAGAATGATCCAGATAACAGGCAGACGAACGTGGAATACTGTCCCGTATAACGGTGGCCAAATATATACCGAAACATGTTTCCAGATATTTAACGCCGAATATATGGAATGCCAAGTCATATCATTTGTGATCTTATGTGGAACTTCGTTCCATTTAAGTGGAACACCTCATTGGAACGAGATTAAGAGCGTATTACAGGTACTTAGTAGGTGCGTTCTGACGCTTGTGACGTATGTTCCTATGCATTATATTTTCGTTTATATCGCACCATTTCATCTGTAATAATTATTAACTATGTAATATAACTGCGCTGCGATCGCAGGCACAGAGCAAGCCAGTCTATCATGATATCTTTACGCATAATAACTATATCAGTAAATTATTTAGGACGCTGCGACAACTGCCAGTATCCTTTTTTGTCGGATTCACAGCGCTTCGACCTCGATATACTGCTAGCTAAATAATAATGAAGTAATTATTAATTAAGATAAAAATGATAATGTCATTTCGGTATTCCTTTAGGAGTGAGCCGCAAGATAGCGCCATACTAGCTTGAGACTCAACACCCTCGTTCATTCGCCCACCCAGAAATCGGCAAAGGAGGTGGCAAGGCAAGGCCAGCACTTAGCAAGGCGAAACCAGCAACTTCCACACACTGATAGCGATCAAAGGCGATTACGACCGGACACAACTCGACGATGCGTGGGCGGCGTCAGCGGAGGCGAGGTTGTTTAAACGGCAATGCTTACCCGAATCAATTTCCCCGCTATAGCGGACTCCACCAGCAAGAGATGCCCACAAGCGGGACATTTATCGTAACAAGAGCAGTCTGGAAATACAAGCACATACACCGACAAACGCAAAAAGAAGAAAAAAAAAAGACAAGAAACGAGGAGAGATTTAGAAACACAAACACACACAGAACGCAAATACGCAGACACTGATATAAACACCAGAGAAACACAGAAAAATTGAAGTATGCAGAGAGGGACGGAGAGACGCAAACCCACAAATAAAGACGTACAGACAGAAACAGAAATGCACGCAAAGATGCACTAACACACAAAATAGTATGAACACAATAGGCACGCGTAATTAAATACACCACAAACACACACGCACCAAAAACACGAGCAAACACACTCACACAGAAAAAAAAGAACAGAACACACGCAGAAAAATATTGAGAAACATTAAGAAACACAAACACACAGACACACGCAACCACACAAGCACGTGCGCGCGCAAGAACGTGCAAAATCACACAAATACACGAAAAATACAGCGCGAACCCGGAAAACGCACCAGACGTCGGTATAGTCGTACTAAAGCCGATATATATATATATATATATATATCGGCTTTAAGTACAACTTAAAGTACAACTCATATATATATATATATATATATATATATATATATATATGACGTCGCCTTGATTTGTGCCCTTAAGGTAGTCAGAGATAAGAAGTAGAGGGAGAGGAATAAAAAAAAAACTAATTTCTTAAAGACCTTTCCCGTGTTCCTTATCTGTTTTTTTGTTTTTTTTCCTTTTCAATTATACGCTCGAGTCGGTAACACGATTGCCCGCATGTTCCCGGAATAGAAGTCGGTACAAGCAGGCCTTGTATGTGTGTATACTATACGAGAGTGAGGGCACACAGACGTACACAGACGAAGTGCTAGCCAGAGCCACAGTCGTAGCTCGGAGGCATTGCCCCCCCGGCGGACTTAGCGCCGCGCGTTCAGTTCGCCGCACAAGTGTGATTTGCGCACACTCATTAAAGAAATACGACCCACTTCGCGCAGTTCTTAAAAGTGGCGTCAGCGCGAGAGCTGATTTTCAAGCGGTATATTTATGGTCACGTGGGAGCGGCGGTCCCGTTGTAGACACGTTTTTTTTAAACTGCATGGGCGTGCGCTCTGAACCCGGCAACATGTAAGAGATGTGCACATTTTCACATCTCCATAGAAAACCACAACGATCCATATATGCCTCCAAATAACGGTAACTTGCCTAAAACATTATCACTTTGTCCAAAGCAGTGCTTCAGCACCGCCTTTCGCAAGCGCTGCAGCTTCGCTACTTTAGGCCTCAGAATACCTTAAGCCTAATATTAATTAGGCCTAAAGTATTGCGAGGCCTAACGTTTACGTTATAGACGGAGTAAAATTTTGAATGACCAGAATTATGTATACTGCGACGTCAGGCGTCATGTTGCTGGTACAGCGTGTAAAACGTAACGCCTGGCGCTAAAGTTAAATGTTTATTGTACTTGCAAATATAATTAACACCGATGATATATACTTTGAAATTTAACGAATTATACTCAAGCCATTTTAGTTCGCGGGGCTTGCGCCGTTATGATCGCAAAAAATCGCCGCTTACGTATAAAAAATGTCGCTCGATCGCCTTTCAAGTACGTCTTCATATTTCTTTCCCGCGAGAAATAAGCCATCTCAACGAGCTTGCGACGTCACAGCAACCGATGCGTCACCACTTGCAACAGCGGCACTGCCACCCTGCATACGACGACACTTGCATAGCATCAAGGGCGAGGGCAAGGTGCTCAGAGAAAAAAAAAAACGAGAAAAGGAAATACAATTTTGCGAAAATGAAGAGATAGGAACGACTTTATCGCATTAACACCCACATGCACACATAACGGCGGCGCTTCCTAGACGACGACCCAAAGTGTAAATCCATCTCGGCCTCAGCGGCAGAGCCACCCTCCGCTCGTTAACGTCGAACAACCCAATTTTCCTGTTGCAAGAGCCTCGGGGCTGCGGTGTGTGCGAGAAACACTCAGCGGGCGTATCTTTTATTTGCACACGGTTGCACTCCCCACTTAACCCGCCGAGCGCGCCGCTAGTGGCGATGCGTTTTTTAAGGACTACCCTCTCTCTCTCTTAGGCCTCTCTAGAGAGAGACTCTCTCTCTCTCTCTTGCAAACAGTCGTAAGCGAATCGTCTCTAAAGAGACAATGTAGGGAAAGCCTAAAATTTGAGAGAGAAACTAGGGAGAGTTCAGGAAGTGATAGACGTTCGAGATAGAGAGAGAGAGTACAGGGAGAGCCTAGGGAGTGAAAGAGGCTAGGTCAGTATAGGGAGAGTCTAGGGACTGAGAGGGATACCGGGGAGAGTTGAACAAGTGGCAAAGGTTTGAGAGGAAGGGTATAGGCAGTGAGAGAGGCTAGGAGAGTATAGGGAAAGACTGGAGAGAGAGGTTAGGAATAGAGATAATATAAGAGCAGATGCTAGAGAGAGAGAGCATAGGGAGATAACGCCAGTATATGGAGAGAGACCTTGCAAATTTGCCCAGAGTTTCCTTCCCAGCGTAGGTAATTCAACTTCGCTCGAGATTTTCTAGGTTGAGATATAGTTCTTGCGGATTAACCTTCCACGAATAGCTTGCGCATTGCCGGTGTCAAGCTTTCCTGCTCAGGTTGTTTCTGCGTTTTGTTTGTTTTCTTCTTCTTTTTTTTTCTTCCACCGTAATGCACTCGTTTCCGGTCAATTTACCATGTCGCGACGAGATGTAAAGGGTAGGGGGCGAAGAGGGGAATGGGGAGGGGGGGGTGATTATGACGCCTAAGGGAGAATAAAATATTTCTCAAGCTGCAGAAGCATCTGGATACGTCGCTTTCTGCCAAACTATTACGGGAAGGCTTGGATCGAAGTGACAAGGATGCGACCAAGCGAGGATATTCGCGTTACAATTCGTTCGCCTGCTGCGTTTTGCACCGTCATCATTGCCGTTTCGTTTGAGCAACAACGTGAGATGTGTCTCCCATTTCCAGAAGGTGCACGAGTTTGTATGCACGTTCCAGTTACAGACACAGTGATCACCTAATAAGGTGCGGAGTTTTGATGGAAAAATGGCTATTGCGAAAGTAAATTAACAAACCTGACGCTCTAACATATGAAGCGAAAGGAAAGTTTTAGCAGAAATTCCGTTATACGTCTCCGTCACTGAACCTGATCAAGTGTCATCGAGTTTGACGGCGAAATTCTCAGTCAGGCGAGGAAAAATCAGCGCGACGTGGGATTCGCGTTTCGAACATTCCCTGCATTCGGGAATCTCACGAAAGTCGTAGCTAATATTTGATTGCGTTCCCGCGATTCTGTCACACTAAGTCTCCTGTTGCGCGCGAAAAAAAAACAGAAGAAAAGAGAAAAAGAAAGTAGACTTACGTAAATGCGCAGATGTCAATCAGACGTAACAAGGAACATCGCGAGCCGGAATGATTTAGCGGAAAGGTTATTACGATGCACCGGAGCGAGGGAAAAGGTGGGTGATTGGCTGCGAGGCGAGTTCGTACTACGCGATGCCACAGTGACGTCTAATCTGAAAAAAAAAAAAAAAAAAAAAAGCCCGGCAGGGCGGAGAAGTCGCGATGGCTTCGGGTTTCAGGCGTCTGACGAACTACGGATGTCGTCTACGCAGGTGTTTCTATTTCGTTCGAGACTGTACAGGACTTATGAGTCTCTCGTTTCCTAAGCCGAAGCGCGCGCGCGCGCCTGTGGAGGTGCCAAAGTTATAACAACCATGTCCTCTCCAAAATTAAGGTATTGACGCACTCCAGTGACTACGCGGAATCACGATTATTTGCCTTCACGTCGCATACGTAATTGATAAACGTGTAGTCGGCTGAGAAGTCTGCATTACTTTTGCGCAAGCTATAGACGGATGTTTCCTGTATTGCTCCATATCTAGACTATGTTAAAGTCTATAGTTGCCTGGGCCATACTTTCTGTTGTATAGTGAACGCGTTTCTTCTATCATTACTTTTTTATTTTTCTAGATATACCTGACGTATAACTTCTTGCTGTTTTGGCAGTAGATGTGGAGCTTTTTGTTTTTTGTTTTTTCGCCCCGGTTAGTAGCTCCAGCTGGACTTACAGTAGCAACAAATGAAATTATAGTTCCGCAATAATCATTATTAACCTTTCTTTCCCACTATAGTCATTTCACTCACATTTGACTCAAGCTGCTCCAAAACAGTCAGTCTGCTCTAGAAACAGATATTCCTGCGCCGAAGCTACTCCAGGGTGGCAATCTTGTTGCTCCCAGAGCTGCTCCAATAAACTCTATAGGCCGCTTACATCCCTGAAACGTAAATACATCTGTAAAACGACACCCCACTATTTCTCTTTTTTTTTTTTATCCGGAAACACAGGGCCGTGAATCCAGGTTCAGAAGCAAAGGAGCGTGATGCGTTCGTTCTTTGGACATTGTCGCAATTCGGCCAGTTGTATACAAAGATCTACTCGACTGTCGCTTGCTCAAGAGCGCTGGTAGGACACATGTGTCTAGTTTTAGACAGAAAAATATCAATTCTGGTGTTTTACCATGCCAAAACCACGATCTCATTATGAGGCAAGCCGTATAGTGTAGAGGCCGCCGGCGGAATAATTTTGACCACCTGATGTTCGTTATTGTGCACCGAAATCTAAGTACACGAGCGTGTTTCTTGCATTAACCCCCCCTTTCAATCGAAATGCGGCCGCCTTGGCAGTAATCGAACCTGTGACCTCGATTTCAGCAGTCGCTACAAGCTACCACGGCGGGTGAACGAAAGACAAAGTAGCGCACGCTTCATGGCGCCTGCATGCAGCGTGCATTTCAGAGTGATAGTTATACGAGATTTCAATAGTCCTTAAAGCTCGACATATTTTATCTACGAGTATGCATGCTTACGACGTGACCATTGGAGAGAAGAAGCATTTTGAAATAAGCATACACAGACGTATGGAAGTTAGAGCCCCTTTGCATGAGATATCTGACGGCGTAATACAGGAGTGTTCTTAAGCCTATTCATAATTATTCTTCAAAGAGGATGCAATAACATCATAATAGCTTTAACTAAGTTTGCGGGCGCTCGCACGTTTGCCAAGTGCCTGCTTTGACCTTTTGCGTTTGTGCACTCCCTTTTTCACCGCCACAATGTACAAACTTCGTTCTCATGAAAGACCATAATGACAGCTCGAACAGTGGTTGCATTCTTTTTTACAGTCCGCTACCAACGTGTATCCGTCCAGATAGTCACACTACAATACGCTAAAGCTTAATTACAGTCGTTAGATGTCCCGAGCGCTATGTCTAATACGTTCAGGTTATCCCCCCGTGCCGTGGGAGGCACGTGACCACTTCGTAAACGTAAACGTTACGAAAGAAAATAACTTCCTTTCCCAGGAAGCGGACCATCGCGCAGTTGTTACGGAAACCGGGGGACCGCGCCATTCAGCTCGGCCTTTAACTTTTTCACCTTCGCGAACAATTGGCTCCGTGAGCCGTAATAGGAGAACCTGTATTGTCCGGGTGAAATGGGAATGAGAATGAAAAAAAAAAAAAAAAAAGCGAAGTCGCGTGTCTATTTTTATCCTAATTTCGTGCACTGTAATGTTCAAGCGGTCTGGAAAAAAAAAATAAAGTTCATGCTTGGCGTTGGGGGACGCCAGTGTTAGGGCCAGTAGCAGACGAAAAGTTTCGAGGAAAATAACTTAAAAAAAAAAGAATCTGCAGCTGCATCAGCCCCTCAAGCGGCAGCGGTTGAAAGCAGCGTCCAGACGAGAAGAAAATACGGCAGGGAACAGAATCAGTAGAAGGCGAATACAGAAGACAGAAACAAAAGAGTAAAACCACTGAACGTTTAAGGCGTTGAAGACGCGGCAGTTATGCGGGAGGCCACCAAAAGAGGGAGCGCGTAACGTTGTGTGAGGATGAAACGAAGCGCCATCTATGCGTAAGGATTCAAACAAAACAAAAAATTGGGGTGTGTGGTTGACCAGAAGTGCGACGCGTAACAGAGGAAGTCGCGGAGGAAAAAAAAAGAATATTGGAGACAGGAGAGATAAAAGAGCGTTTCAATGTTAAAGAGCAAATAGAAAGAAAGAAAGACATGAAAACACAAAACAGGATACGAATAGGCCGGGTGCGATGACTTTCAATGCCATGAGCAAAGCGGCACTTGGGGCGGTGGCCGGAGCAAAGGCGCTCTGTGGACCGCACCGCGTAGTTTTGCATCGCCAAGTATAAAGCGAGCCGGCGCCCGGCGCCAAACGGACGTTCCGTATGGAGATCACGCCTTTCAAAATGGCCGAGCCTACCTTTCTCGCTTCAAACATCTCCGCCTGTCTCCTTCCCACCCCTCGCCCTCAACCTCCTTTCCCCTTGCCCCGTCCACAGCATCTCCATTCCCTCCTGCTTCCACACCCTTTCTTTCCTTTATATATTCCCATTTCTTTAAAATCTTCGGCTTGTCTCGGATTCGTCTGTTTCTTTCTCGGAACACACCTACACGCAACGCGCGCCCCACATCCTCGCGGCCGTCAGTGTGCAATTTCATCTTTGCTCATTTCCCTTCCAGGACGTTTCATTTGTTATGCGCTCTCCCGAGCGCTCGGCTTGTTCATCTGCGCACGCGCAGCGGAGCATTATGACTTGCAGCAGTGCGCGCAGGAGGAAATAAAAAGAAGAGACCTAGCCGACGTGGGAACAAGTCCTTATTGTTTTCGGCGGGCTTTAGGGCGTGCGCGAGTGTCTGTAGTAAGCGTTCGAGAGGAATGCACGCCTTCTGTGGCGAGCGCAAGAGGTGAAAGACCTGGATTCCGCCCACGGGCCGGTTTTGAACGCGTGCGAGGCAGCGCGGTGAAGTCGTCGGCAGCCTGTTTCGAATGCTCGAAGTGTAACGCCGACGTAACCAGAGAGGTCAACTACGTAGCGGTAGCCTTCTTGAACTCAAAGATATTGACTCTATGGGGTTAGTGGCAGCGGTAACATTGCCGATCTCAAGGCAAGATGACTTTTACTAAACTATACGCTCCATTTAAACTGAAAAGGTTTAACTTTACCTCATAGATTCTATGAATATTAATTCCAGAAGCATTCCATATAGGGTAATTCAATAAGTAAAAACCATTTCTGAAGACAGCGCAGCCACCATAAAAATGTCTTCCTGACATTCTAAATAACTCCTGCTGAGTTTATTTAGCCTTACATAAGCTTTCTTTAGAAAATCAATTGAATGTCAATGTGAACTTTTCTAGAGAAGTGCAGATAACACGAATGCACTAACCACGCCGCATCAAGACACCGTCTGAAACCGCAATGGAATTAGATAACATGTCTTTTAGATTAAAGAGACATTTAAGGTCCTGGGCTAATAAGCGACATCCTAAAGTTCGCTCTAATTGCGTGAAAAAAAGAAACTGGAATTTCTTTAGAGCAATGACATTGCAGGGTACACTTCACGACTCCATAGATGGATTCGTGATAGTCTTGTAAGAAAAAGCGTGATGGTATATGTATCGCAAATCTAGTCCTCTATTTTTGTTTTATAGCCTCGTAGCAGGGAATCAGCCACGACCGCGTGCCGGGCATAACAATAGAACGCCAGCGTCACTAAAGCACTGCAGAGTGTTTGCTGTAGAGTTTCGACGCAATTAGCATAGTTAACTATGGCATTTCAATTAAGGAACAGGACACCTGAAAGTCGCTCGCCTGCACTCAGTGATACATGCTTAAGATGGCTATGCGGCTGAGAGATTTCCACCAATGACGTCACGTTCCGGCCTTGCGCTCGCTCGATGCGTCAACTCACCGCGGGCTGCCTGTTTAATAATTCAAACGCCCTCTGCCTCGCATCGCTAACTCCTCTTGGAACAAAAGGGGCGAAGCCGAACTTGGCATTGGCGCCTGTAGATTACGCTAGGGTGCACAGTGTTGGCCTTGTCGGTAAGACAGCGAGGTATGCCAGTGTCGTCGTTACCGGCAGTGAACGTTCCGGCCTGTCACAGTCATGATCATCGAGTAAACAGATGTTTCATTGTTTTGCAGAATGATAGAGCTCAACCCCGTAAACCTGAGCCCAAGTACAATTTGACACCAAAGAAAGTAAATACAACTTGTTCTCCTATACTACTGGCCATGGAGTGTGCATTCGTATAAAGAAGTTGGTTTTACCTGAAGTATCAATTAATTAGTATTGAAAAAAAATCGCTAATTGGCTTTCTGCTCAATCCAAAACTGAAGCTTTGTTGCAGCCTGTAAAAAAACGCTGCTATTGTTTTTTCCGTTAACCTTCCAGCGCTAAAGTATAAGAATTTCGAGGTACCAAAGTGAACACATAATAATGGTACTTTGGGCATTTGTAGGATAAATGGTGGTGGTGATGATGATGATGATGGTTGTCGCTAATGACATCGCCTAACTGTCATCATCAAGGTGACGGGAAACAGTCACGTAGCCTGCGCAAACTAATTAAGTTTTCCTGTATTACAGCAATCTTGCATTCTGCCTAATCTACCTCGTAAAGTTACCCGTGACTATGACGACCACACCCTTATCTCTACTCTAATCGTATCTCTCTTATCCCCACCGGTTAACGCTCTCATCAGCTCCTAATCAAAGCGCTTCCGGAAGGTGACCCTTCTATTAGGTTGTGATGAAAGGGATATCTTTGTACGCAGTCACAATGCGTTGAGTCGTGTCCTGATTTATTATGCAGCGGACACAAATATTCCTTAGTTGCGAGTGTTTGCTTCTGTGTGTCCTTTCGCTCAGGCAGCCAGCCCGGCCCTCAAATAAGAAAGTCGCAGTTTCGCCCGAAAGGCGAAGCATCAATTACGATAGCAAATTTGCTAGTAGAGAGCTATACGGAGTAAGGATAGTAGTTTTATCGGCTGCATAAACTTGGCCACTAACTGAATTAGCAAGTATGGTGTCAGCGCGAACAAGCAAACATGAATAGATCACACTCGATGACCGCGGACAACCATTGTCCAAACGCTGGCGTGAGCAAGCGCGGGGCAGCGAGCGAAGGTTCGTGCGGTCTATCGCTTCTACGGAAACTGAGCGGCGAAAGCACAGCGTATACAAAGGTAAGAGCCGTGTGGAGATCGCTTTAAAGATACGGTGCGCGCGACAGCCGGCAGCCGCGCAAAGTACAAGTGCGCAGTTACTGGCAGAGCAGAAGCCGCAAGCCCGACCTCCCGCGCTGCCTTCCCACTTTCCTTCCCTTGCGCCGGGTCGCTAAATGCGCAGTTGGTTCCGAAGCACAACGCCCCCCCTTTCCCTCGCTTCGATCCTCCCACGGCCTTTCGCGTGACAGAGACGTCGCGTTTGCTCTCCGCCGTGCGTTCGCTCGTCCTGAAAGCGCGCGTCCCTCGCGCGCTTTCACTCGCACATACAGCATACGGTGCGCGGCGACGATCTTATCGCCCTTGGGCTTTATACGGAACCTCACGGCGACGGCGACGCCGACGGCAGGAATCCGCTTGGAGTGTCCATATAATTGCTATCGCAATAAAAGCAAGACACTGTGTTTTGCGTTGCCTCCCAAATTCTCTTATCTCTCCTTTGTTGTACTTGAAAAGCTGCTTGGACACTTTTCTTTATTCGTTTTCGCGCTCTGCATCCAATTTACCGTTTCTGTTCATCTCACTTTCTTTTTAGTGACTCTGGGGTGTCACTAGTACCGCCAGTTACTCTGTATTTTGTCACCAGCTTTCTAGTAATAATTCTTGCACGTCACTTTCCGACCTCTTGTTCTATGGACCAGATTATTTTAGCCTCGTACGCAGGCTGCGGGCGAGCTCCAATACTCTCGGCACCAGGCACCACCTCTCGGCGTGGGCTGCGGGAATCGGCGGACTAGCGTGTGTTTATTTGTGCGTGACGCTTGTTTGTGTCGTTGCTACTCACGGTTTGAGTGAGTAGCAACGATGTACAAAAGCTACTCGTCAGGGCGGCATTGTGCGGTCGTCGGCTTTCGTGAGAGGAATGCATGTGGCGAGCGCCAATATATTTAAAAATTCCGCTTGGCGTTACACTCTTTGTACCACTTGAAGACGGAAGCCTGGTGCAAATTTAGTCATGCATTGAGTTATACATTAAGTTACATATTAGGTTATACATTACGAAATGACAGGCTTTCGCTACGTGTGTTTCATGTAGTTTACATGTAGTTCATGTAGTTTAAGCTACACGAGTTTTCAAGAAATGAAACGCTAGGAAATCAGATTATGATTATTGTTGCGTGGCAGAAGGGCTCCCCACGTGTGCGTTTTTTTTTTTTTTAACAGCGGATCTGTTTAAGCCGAGCGTTAGTCCGTAACGTGCGAACAGAAAATGAGGGCCGATCCTAGCGGTAGCACGGAAAGGGTCCAAGCGCAATACCCCTGTGAACTACGAAGCTGTGCCTGCTGCGAGAAAATGGCGGCGCCCGAGAACGGCTCTGAATTCTAGTCTATAGCGGGCAAATGATTGTGCCAATGCTGAGCCATTCCCGCATTTAGATTCCCTTTGATACTAAATTTCATACCCGCATACCCGCATATCACGGACTTGTATATAGCGAGGTATGCGCCACACGTGATCAGGTATATGCATTTCCATAGGGCCACGTGACATTTTTTTGTCATCCGCGGCGACGCCGGGTTTTCGACAAGGCCATTGCCAACTCTTTAAAGGACACCTCCGCATGAGACACATTAAAGTTTCGTCTTAATACCTACTGGGGTTTTACGTGCGAAAACCACGATGCCATTATGATGCACGCCGTAGTGGACGGTTCCGGAAATTTCGACCACCTGTGGTTCCTTAACGTGCACTGACATCGCACAGTACACGGGCTTCTGGCATTTCGCCTCCATTGCAATGCGACAGCCGCGGCCGGGATCGAATCCTCGTCTTTCGCGTCAGCAGCCGAACACCGTAACCACTGCACCAACGCGGCGGCGCCGAGCGATGAGTTTTTCAAGAAATGAAACGCTAGAAAACCAGATTATGATTGTTGGCAGAAGGGCTCCCCAAGTATACGTTTTCTTTCTTTCTTTTTTTTTTTTTTAACAGCGGATCTGTTTAAGCCGAGCGTTAGTCCGTAACGTGCGAACAGAAAATGTGGGCCGATCCTAGCGGTAGTACAGAAAGGGTCCAAGCGCAATGGCAAGTACCTCTGTGAACTAGCGAAGCTGAGCCTGCTAAGTCTAGCTAAGCATGGTTGGGACTACTTAAGCTTAGTCATCGATAGCCAATCAATAGCTAATCGATAATCGAACAATAATAAATAAATTCCGGAAAATGCTGGGGATGACTTGGTAGTGCTTAGCCTAGCCAAATACGTGGCCAATACCTTGCGATAGCCAATCGATAGATATCCAATCAATAACTAATCGATCAATAATGAATAAATTCCGGAAAACTGCTGTAGATGACTTGGTAGTGCTTAGCCTAGACCAAATACGTGGCCAATACCTTGCAATAGCCAATCGATAGCCAATCAATAGCTAATCAATAATCGACCAATAATCAATAAATTCCGGAATATGCTGGGGATGACTTGGTAGTGCTTAGCCTAGCCCAAAAGCCAAGACTAGCTAGGTGCCCATCAGCTCCGCTGTCTCTTTCGCATTGCGCCTCCAGTGCAAGCTACGCTTTTTTTTTTTTTCTGAGAGTGTTCAATCAAACGCGCTTTGGTCACGTATTGCGTAGCCAACGAGGCTATTAGAGAAGCTTTCAGAGGCGGTTCGAAAGAAAACAAACAGTGCTTCGCGGCAATATTGTTACTTTCATCGCATCCTTCACTCAGTAACTTTACACGAGGTGTGAAACGCATTTCAAAAACCGCTACCCTGTTTGGATAAATTTGTCGAGGTACGAATGAAATCTAGTTTTATACCTTGCGAGTTTTACTTTTGTCAACAACTAAAGCTTCGCCACAACACACTGTCATGTCCCCGCAAAGGCCCTGTGACAGCGCACAGCGGCGTTACATGCATCTATCTGTAGCATGCTTATTGGCACTAATTATCTTGCACCATAGCTGGCACTTGCCAGAACACTTAATCTAACAGAATATCTCGCTTTACGACGCGCGGAAACCAATGCATACGTATTCCGCAAACGAAAATGCGTCGCCCTCATTGCGACCATGATACCGCGAAACTTCAGAAAAGTCAAGCGTGCCCTCGATCCGACGCGTGTTCTAATGCGTTCGTCATGCGTACATAATGCAGAAGTGAAATGAGCATGTACTTAGCAATTTTAAGCGTCAACGGTCCGCTTGAGGAACAATTCATTGCCACCGCTCCTGCTTCCGTCAGTGCAGCTATTCGAGGTGCCCGCAGTCCACAGCCAATGCTCGCACCGTGGCGCCACCGTCGCGAGAAAATGGCGGCGCCCGAGAACGGCTCTGAATTCTAGTCTAGAGCGGGCAAATGATTGTGCCAACGCTGAGCCATTCCCGCATTTAGATTCCCTTCGATACTAAATTTCATAGGTTTCAATTATTCTGAAGGAGCCTTCAAAGAAGGCGGGAGGAGGGGGGGCAAGAGAGAGCTGTGGACATCATCAATTGAATTCGCTACGGTCCCATATGGCAACATACCGTAATTGAAGGACGTCATTGATTGTCATCACCACCAGCCGGCGAAAAGCCAGAGGCAGCAACAAGATAGCGGAGTATCTCTTCTAAGGCGAACTTGAAAGAGAAAGCGCTTTCATCGCCCCCACTCGGACGCCGCCGCGTCTTCCTTAACACGAGCGGCTTTTATTCTTATTTTCTCTCTCTCTCATCTTCGTCTGTTCGGTGGCGGAGGTAGCAGCTGCGCTTCGGGGTTCGAGAAGGCGAACGAATTCTTACGTCGTCGTCTGCTTCAAGTACTTTGTCTTGCTTTTGTGTTTAGATTTTTTCCACCGCGGTGCGGCGCTTTGAGCGATTGCCCGATAAACGGCCGCGCTTGTGTGTGTGTTTCGCGTTCCAAACCCACAGAGTCTCGCTCGCTTGCCCGCCTGCCTGATTCGCCGTGAATCTCAATACAAGAAGTCCTCTCAGACTCAGGATCATGTGCGCTATGGCCTCTCTCTCTCTCTCTCTCTCTCTCAGTTCAGCCTCATTTCGACACACTGTTTTCTGTTTTTCTTTAATTTGTTTGTTTGTTTTCCGAGGTGACGACGTCTTCGTCGACTTGAGGACAATGCCATCGGAGCGCCGGCTGCTGCTACGAGGTGCCACACTCGATGTCCCGGCGGAATTCGCCCAAAAAACTTGCGGCTATAAGAAGCGTTCGACGGGGTTTATTCGCGTAGATACGCAGAATGCAGTTTCGTAAGCCCCCTTTCACACTTTCTTTATTTCCTTTATCACGAAGATTCCGACTCGGCGCGTCCCTGATTACAGATTCCACCATGCCGGTCACGCAACGCGGTTGTCGTGATCGGTTTGCCGGGGCCGACACCTGTGGCGGCCGAGAATTGTCGATTTAATGTTGCTGGAAAGTTGTGCGAGCAAGATCAGTTATCTCGCCCGGTTAACTCGCCCGAGAGGATTCCCTTCAGCATTAACTTTCGGAATACTCGCTTTCATTGAAATTAAGCTATGCTATGCTTGAGCACGGACTATAGCGCAAAAGAAATAGTGAATTAAGGAAGTAATTTTTTATGGTGAGCTCCTTCGTTAACTGAGCGTAATTCAGCCGTAAATTTAGCTTTACTTGTGTAATAAAAAAATGCAAGCGAATACGAAGAATAGCACCTTAGTATTTGCTAAAGACAACACACACACACACACACACACACACACACACACACACACACACACACACACACACACACACACACATATATATATATATATATATATATATATATATATATAATGTTAGTGATATCATATCAGGGTTACTTCTAGTAGTAAAGCATAAATACCGCGGAAGGTGGATGGGAAAACGCGCCGCGGTAGCGCAATGGTAAGAGCATCGCACGCATAATGCGAAGACGTGGGTTCGTTCCCCGCCTGCGGCCAGTTATTTTTTCATACATTTTTATTTACATTAATTTAGCATTTCCTTAATTCAATTAGTAAGTACAAGTAATTTCTCCCTATGTTGTATTTGGTGTCTGTTTGTTGGCTTCTTATGATATATACAGGGTGTCCCAGCTATCACGCAGCACGATTAAAAAAAAAAGAGGAACGGCGTTACGCGAAGCCAACCTAGTGCGTATTGCTTCCAGTACAGTGGAGTAGCCGCCAGTAATTTTTTTCGTTACTGAGGTTGAATTAATTATTTATAATTAATTATCTAACTCGAGAAGTACTGTCCTAATTATCAAAGTGTCAATGAGAAAGTGGTAGAGCAACATGAAAAACTCCCGATACAGCTCTATGTTGCTCAATACGAGCTACATAAATGTCTTTTTCCGAATGTGAAAGAAGCCTGCGAATACACGCAGAATTGCCGCACGACTGGCCACTCGAGGCACTTTGCGTGTATTCGCGGGCTTCTTTCATGTTCGGAAAAACACTTTTATGTAGCACGTATTGAGCAACAGAAAGCGGTATCGGGAGTTTTTCATAATGCTGTACAACTTTCTCATTGACACTTTGATAATTAGAACAGTACTTCTCGAGTGAGATAATTAATTACAATTAATTAATTAAATCTCAGTAACGAAAAAATTACTGGCGGCTACTCCACTGTACTGGAAACAATACGCAGTAGGTTTGCTTCGCGTAACGCCGTTCCTCTGTTTTTTTTAATCGTGCTGCGTGATAGTTGGGACACCCTGTATATATACGTGTATGCTTATCCTGTAGCCTCTGACGAAAGCAGGTCTACCTACCGAAATACACCACCTACCTTTACAAGCGCGCATGACAGCGCTAATTCTTATCTTTGACGTACATTGAAGTGAGGCACACGTTTGGCTTATTTAAGTGAAGTACGAGCACACGCCCAACTGAGTGTAAGCATTTGCATGCAACCATGTCACATACAGATGCAGACGTCAGCTTTTCCCGCATTCGCTGAGCTCGCTGTTTTTCGGACGAGTCGATTTAAATAAGCCTCGCACAAACATACCAATCAGACATACGTGTACTAAGCTGCGCGTCAGATGATTAAAACGTAGCACTGCCGATCAAAAGCGAAAGTGCGGCAAATTTACTCCAGCGTGAATATCAAAAAGCGGATTAGCAATTCTGGAGGTTCGGTGCTAATGACACTCAAGGCGCCCGACGCGCCCTCTTCACTCCACATTTCTTTTTACTGCAGCGAAACTGCTGGACTGCGCAGGTATATAAAGAAGTACCCGCGGTAGCCCGCTGGCTATGGCCGCGGCGTCTGCACTTCGATGGGGCCAAATTGTAAGGACGATCGAGTGCTTAGATGTCTAGATACATGAACGCCAGGTGGTCCAAATTACTCAGGAGTGGCCCCTCTACGGTCTGCTTCATAATTACAGCGTGATTTTGACACGCAACGCCCCGTAAACTTGTTTTGATTTAATTGTTTTATGTTTTTAACAATTACAAAGCACATGTTTTCAATGTTGTACAAATTTGGTCGGAGGATTCTCGCACGTAAAATGATTGCACATAGCGAGTACGAAGGCTGTCAAAACAGAGAACGTACTTTGATTTGATATCAAAGTTGGTTTCGTAATACCGGAGAGAGCGTCATCGACAATATCGTAACTTCGTGACACAGAGCAAATTTTGCTGACGTCGTGCAGCAGTAACGCCAGCTATGATGACGATGCTCCCAAAAAATTAGGAATAAAAGAGTGCTGCGCGCGTTTCCTCTGACCGCACTCGCGCGTGGCAGCCGCTGCGATCACGTGATCGGAGCGGGCCGGTGTGTCATGACGTCATGGCACGCCCACATCCTGGGTACCGAAACTAAAACTGGTTTGTAAAAGCAAGCGCTAAGGTTAAGTAGCTTTGGTACTATAACGATTGGCAGTATTTTTTCAAAGGTTATGAGCGTTTTTGTACATTGATTTAACACACAAAAACACATAAAAGACAGGAGACATGGAAGACGCCATTTGAGTACTCTCTTAAAAGAATGTGAGAATGCTGACGCCTACGTACGACTTTGTAAACACCAATGGCTTTGCTCCCTTGTTTAATATTAGTGGCCGAAATGCAACTAGAGACAAGGGTTCCACGCTGCCGAAACTTATGAACGCTACTACAACCCCTTTCTATCGCATTCGTTTAATTGTCCCCAACCAAGTGAATTAAGGGCTCCACATAAACTCCAGGATAAAGGAGTGTTCCGAAAAGCGAGAAACTCAACCAGTCAACGGATTTATTAGTGTTTGACAGATGCTGCTGCACTTTTTCATATCTATCAACTTAAGGCGATATCCCTCACGATAATACTTCAGTATTATCGCTCGGCAATACAGAGACATTGCCTATCAATATAGGCTAGCTGATTATATATTTCTCTAGCGTTCCTTTCAATGATAAAGAGGGACTTTGCGTTTACATACGAACACGAACAAACTGACACACGACGAGGCTAGCTATATGGCCTTGTCTGGTAAGTCATCTTCTAATTCGTTGTGGCGCAGGCAGAATGACACGGATATAGAAGGCACATGTGATATGTCTGTTGTCTCATGTGCCTTTTATATCGGTGTCATTCTGCCTGCGCTACAACAAATCAGGAAATCACACACGACGACGACGGCCAAGAAGCCGCAACGATTATAAGCAATGTCCAATAACAAAACGAGGGTTATGAAGTTTATCTCGAGTCGTTGCAAGATCGGCTACAGCGCGCCTCACTGAACCTTATATCTCGGCGAAAGATACTTCACTAAAGCGACAAGAACTTCACGCTAACTTCCAATTTGCGGAATACGTTCTGCTGACTCCGACCAAAGGCTTTTGTACGGCGCTCAAATTCAATTCTGCCGCTACGCCCCTTTTTCCGCCAACCGCGCGATTCGTTTAGAACCTTGTTTATTTGACTCTTCAACTGCAGGAAGAATCGATAAAGAAAAAAAAAAAAGAAAACGAAAGAATAAGAGTAACCAAAAAAAAAAAAAGCTCGACGAGCAAAACCTCAAAAACCTCGCTTCATCTTTCCGTCATGTTTACAACCACTTCGCCTTTTCCCCGAGGCCGAGTTATGTCCTCTTCAACACCAACGCACTTGGCTGACAGCGTTGTTTGTTTTTTCGTTTGGTCGGCTTCGAAAACAAATACTGCTGCAATAGGCAGAGGGGGGGGGGGGGGGGGGGGAGTCTAACTGCAGTGAAAGCAATAATCGGAGTAAGCATTATTCTATTGTGTACAAGAAAAAAGAAAAGTTGTTACGCTGACAATCGTTTTTCACTCATTTCCCCGTTGCCTCAACTTCCCAAACGCAGTCACGAACAGACGCAGTGATCGACCATGCTATTTCATGCGTACACGCGTTCGCCCACAAAAACACATCCGCATGCACAAATAAAAGCACAAGCCAAACTCGCACGCCAGCTCACACTGAACGCACACATTAACTCCGACATAAAAAAAAAAAAAACACGCGCACAGACTCAAACATACACATTCGCACGCACGCACAATCAAACAAAGCCGCACATTCACACACGAAAACAGACAAACACAAATATCACATCTACGCGCACGCACACACACACATATACATTCAAACACAGGCGCGCAGCAATATATATGTCTTCCGTGAGCTTTGGGATTTCATTTCCTCCCGCCTTCTTTTCGCGCTTCGGCATGTGTTTACACAGCTTGTAGAACAAACCCCTCCTATGTGTAGTGGCTCGGCGCACACGACTTCGTCTCGGGACTTTTGTGTATCGGACTCTACAAAACTGTGCGGTTTTGATAGAAGAAAGACTCTCCCTCACATGCTTGCGTGGCGCGTATTTGGCGAAGGGGGGCTGGAATGGCTGCAGGCTGTGTTTATAGCGCACGACGTTTAGTCTGCACTTGAGTTTTACTTCTGTTTTCTTTTTTTTTTTCTACGCCGCTGCAGACGGCCGAGACCGAACAACGCAATAGCAAACAAAGCTAAGCTGCGCGCGGTCCCTTTTGAACTGCTTGTCTTTCACTCCAGTGCCTACAAGCGTGCACACTGCGCCTATTACCTTCAAAGGATGCCGTATTTTGCTGAAACCCGTTTACCGCTTCGTTTTAGCTATTTTTCGCGTCGTTCCATTCGTGTTCATTTGGTCTTATTTGGTCAGCGTCAGAGACACGGCCCACTCGGCTGTTGATTCGAACAGACGCGGCGACTCTGCAAAGTGCTGACGCAGAGTGTAGTAAGTCACTGCGTTTTCGGCACTTTACTGGACGCGCTTGCGCCGGTGCTTCTAAACTCATCGACAGAGGCCGTGACTGCCCCCCCCCCCTTTCCCCCTACCCCCTGAGGCTATGTGCATACATACGCAACCGCGGCGTCGGTTTCCCCGGCTTCGATCCGTTTGCCAGTGGCTTGGGACACACCCGAAGGGGAAATCCGGGAAAGAGACAGGTCACTCCGTGCTGAAAAGCTCGTCTGTCCAGCCTGCCTTCAACGCCAGAGTGCGCAATAGATGGACGATATATCCGGCCGGCGGATATCATCCGCACATGAGACAACAGACATGTCTCATGTACCTCCTATATCCGTGTCATTCTGCCTGCGCCACAACAAATTAGAAGATGACTTAGCAGACAAGGCCATATAGCTACCCTCGCCGTTGTGTCAGTTTGTTCGTGCTCGTATGTATACGCAAAGGCCTGTGGTAATCGGCATTAGCGACAAGTAACTGCTGTGGCAGTGACAGAGCAGTTATCTGTCGCAAATGCCGATTTCTCGCAGGATCCTATAATCCCACCGGCGGTGCAACTTCACGACGAAGGTTCCATAGTCGTCTGCTACGGCCATGTAACGCTAAACACATGGGAAGAAAAGCGACAGACGACCCGAGCGCCATTTTATAAAGGTCGCGTCGTCTGTCGCTTGTCTTCCCGTCTGTTTTACTCTGCATCTAGCCATGGATTCGTACAAACTATCCCACTCCCATAGTCTTCTGCTATCCAGTAGGGTCTGCTCCGCTGGTAACGCAGATTCTCTCCAGCCAAAACTAATCAAACGAGAATACGTATTTGGAGCAAACTTCTGAGAACACTAACAAGTTTTTGTTAAAAGAATAAAGCAGCGTTCTGTGACCGCAGGCGCGTTACGAGACTACTGCAACTGTAGGCGTGCACTAACATGAAGACCTGAAATGCAAACGACATGAGCGTTGCGCGCCGTCTATTGAGACATGTAGCTTCGGCCTCCGCCCACCGCAATAATAATATTAAAAATACAGAAAAGAAGGTTATCAGAGTTTGCAAACAAATGCACAGGCGACTAAATATATTGACCGGAAAGATTAGAAGCCAAATTGTCGTGCTCTGTGCGAAAACAAACTAAATAAATAATCGCAAATGACGTGACATGTAGGTGAAGATGAACCAAACGGGCAAGAAAGCAAAAAAAAAAAAAAAATGAAGCAAAGGAAAGATTAAGGTGTAACAATTATCACTGAGAATCATGACAAGGACAAAATATTTATGATGCTATAACACAAGAAAGAAAAAAAAGAAGTTCCCCTAAGGCAGTACTGACAAAATGTCGCTACGACGAAAACATCTACGACGGTGCCTGCAAACCCACTTACGCAACGTTTGCTGTTCCTTCGCCAGAACAGAAGAACTTCTATCCAGAACCGCATCCAACGTTTTCTATTTTATTTCCGCTTCGTGCCAGCCCCCGCTTCTTTCCGCCGCACATTCCCACAAAACACCCTTAGCGGCGGCCGAACATTCCGACTAATGCTTCGGGCCACTTGTCCCATCATACCTCTATAGGTGTCTCTCTTTGTTTTCTCTAGCTTTGCTGCAGAAAAGTTCCTCCTGCAGTGCTTCCGCCGGCTTCCGTGCACTACAGCGAGAGAGCATCTGAACACTTGCTCACAACATAGCCACGGGCGCTTTCCTATAAAAACATACACCTACGCCACGCACTTGGTTTCTTTCTATAGCAACCACTCCCGCACACACATACACACACACACACACGCAGTTACACAGGAACGGCGCTCCACGCACTAAAGTCGCGGGAAGAAGCATGGTGCCGACCCCTGGAAGAATGCTTTCCCTGCCCGACTTTGGACCATTAGCCCGTCATGTAAGGGGAAAGCTGTACACGCGACGCCACCTACAGGGAGCTTCCCGGCGCCCTATTGAGGGCAGTAGGCGCTTGTATGAACTTAGTATAGCTGAACTTAGTGTGACCTCCAAAGAAACGCTAAAATGCGCTTGCGTGCATATCAGTCGCGATCGATGTGAAAGGGAACGCCAATCTGGTGTTTAGTGGGATTCCAACAAAACAAACTAGGCCCAGTCGATCGGGCATATGCTTGCAGAACTCAATTTGCACATCTGTCGCGAAAAAGAAAGAAAGAAAGAAAGAAAGAAAGAAAGAAAGAAAGAAAGAAAGAAAGAAAGAAAGAAAGAAAGAAAGAAAGAAAGAAAGAAAGAAAGAAAACCTGTTATCTAACGAAGGCTGAACATTTATTTTTTGTTAATTTCGATTCATAACCAAGCCTTCGGTGATGCAAGCGCGACGACACGAGTCTGTGTTTTCACGCATTTGAGGCATTTTACGGAATCGAAAGTTCAGAAACATTGCGAGGTTTGCGGCTTGTTATCTTAGAAAATCAATGTAATCATTTTTATTTAAAAAAGACTGAAGATACGGACGCCCTAATCGCTTATCCGTCAAGCGTCGTTCGCGCTTGGCTATTCGTGTGGTGTTTCTTGCGCACCATGCAGACTCAGAGAGCGGTGGCACGTCTGCGCGCATTTCGGAGGCTACAGCAAGCAATACTGCAGAGGAATAGTATAAACGACGTTGTGCCGAACACGTAGAACGACTTGTCGTTGAGAAAATGAAGCGGTGTCAGCTGCGAGTTGCTTGCTGCTGCGACAATATACGAGTTGAGGGACGAAGGAATGGCCGAACAGTGCTGACATGTGTGTGCAATTGCCAGCTGTAATGGCAATGGCCTGTAGACACATGCTTGTGACGTACTGAAGAACAATCACATCACGCGCCCCGGTGCATCGGAGCGTGGAAGATGCGGCCATGTCGCCAGTAGCGTCGCTTCGTCGAACCAGCGCCTGCATTTAGTTCCTGCGATCTTGCGTGACGTAAAAATGCCCTATCATCGATGAAATACCATTAGTATATACGGGCATCGACATCCATTATCTCACCGTCACGTGTACGACGAAAAATGCAATCATGACCCAACCCATTGTGCAAGAAAGAGTGCGCGTTATCGTCCCTTGTTTATAGATAGGATGAATAGAAGAGATTGCCGGAAATTGCGGGCGTAGATATGGGATACGGGTTCAGCTGAACCGGGGCGCGGGTAATTGGAGATCTAACATGAGGTCTTTGGCCCTTTAAGTAGATCTAATTGCGTTGACAAGATATAGGTCGAATTGATAATGGGTGATAATTCGCGATGATCATAAAAATTGAAACATCAATTTTGCACTCATTCGCCGAGGTTGCTTAGTGGCTACGGTGTTGGGCTTAGTGCTAAGCACAAGGTCGCGGGATCAAATCCCGGCCACGGCGGCCGCATTTCGATGGGGGCGAAATGCGAAAACACCCGTGTACTTTGATTTAGGTGCACGTTAAATAACCCCAGGTGGTCCAAATTATTCCGGAGTGCCCCACTACGACGTGCTTTATAATCAGATTGTAGTTTTGCCACGCAAATACCCATTTTTTTTTTAATTTTGCAATCCGTATTTTCGGCAGATTGGCGACATGCATAATAACACGCACTCAAAAGCTGGCTAAGAAGCGGATCCGTTGACGACAATTCCACAACTTTTTTTTTTTTTTTTTCTGACGCCTCACTATATATAGACTAACGGGAATGAACGGCTTTCCTGCAAGGCATAAGAACCATGTCGTTTCTGGAATTCGATGCGGTAGGGCGCACAACCGTGTTAATTGCACTCTGAGGCGTTTATATACACCAGGGCCAACATTGTTACACTGTAGGACGTAGACTTTAAAGGCCCACTTGCAAAACAAAGAAGAGCGCTGCAAATTGCCTTAATAACCCAGCTGAAGGAACGAAAGAAACAAAAAAAGCACAAATTTGTAAACTACCGGTCACCACATAACGTCTTTAATCCAGTCAACTACGTCAACATAATTATCCGTTATAATATGCACGGTGTTTCTGGCTTAGCGCGAAGTTAAGTGGTGTTTTACTTCGCTGTTTGCATCAATGTATCTGTGTGTGCACATGTGTTTAGGTGTGTGTGTCCGTCAGTGTGTTTATATGTGTGTGTTAGTGTTTACGGTGTGTTTGTGTTCATCTGCGTATGCGTTGTTATGTGTGTGAGTACGCGCGTGAGTGTGTTCAGGAGAACAGTGACCACTGAATAGTACCCAAACTCGGGGCTGGCACACGGCATCGGTAGCTCGTCGACGTCCAGTTTCAGGCTTAGTAGCATCCCGCGCCAAATAAAGAAGCTCCTGGACGCTCACTGGCCCTTCGGCCAATCCATCAATCACACGGTTCACTTGCGCTACAAGACCAATTAAACGCAAAGCTAAGGGCTTCTTAGTTTGACAGGGCTTCAAGCCGCAAGTCGAAACAAATTCGACGAAATCGTGTCACACGTCACACAAAATGTTCCTTCCGAACAAAGCTGTAGAGAGCATCACGTGACGCATCATTCTGTGACGCTTTCTATATAAGTGTGCATTTCTCTCGCACCATAGTGCAGGGCTGTCCACTAATTGCTCCAGTAAGCGAACTACAGCAACCCTTTTACGCCAAGCCCCGTTTTTGCATACCTATTATGCTAATGAGGCACAATTTAAATTTGCCGCCTTTGTAAGTTCCCGCACTCTGTAAAGGCTAGCGTTAGCAGCGAAAGTCTAGGGACGTGATGTGCTCATGCAAATGAGCCAGTCACCTCGTGCAACGCATCTTCTTAAATGCCTCCACAGTTGTAGACTTGTTCAAGACCCGCGCCAGACGAAGCCAAGGTTTCAGCTTTAAAAAAAATATAAACTGTCCGCGACACAAGAGGGCATTGCGTAATGTCCTTTGCCCTTATATGTAGACCACTTAGCCTCAGATATACCCACTGCCCCCGTTCTGATGGTGTTCGATAGCGGTGTTCTCTCTCTGCAACATCTGCTATTTCTTAACGTCGTCATCGTTCTGTTCATCCCCTTATATAATACGGTAACCCCTCAACATAACGAAATCGCTTCATTCGAAACAGCGCTTTATTCGAAGCTTTTCGCGATCCCAATCACAGTGCACGCATCTCAGAGTGGATTATTGGAAATCCAGTGGCGCCGGACTATGCTTAGTGCGGAGCGTCAAATCGGCACGGGACCGATTGGTGGACAGCATGCGCGGTGGCTACGGCGTTGCGCTACTGAGAACGAGGTCGGGGGTTCGAATCCGCGGCCACGGTGGCCGCATTCCGACGAGGGCGGAATGCAAGAAGACGCCCCTGTACCGTGCATTAGGTGCGCGTTAAAGAACCCCGAGTACTCGAAAATAATCCGGAGTCTCCCACTTCGGTATATCTCACGATCAGATTGTCTTTCGGAAAGTAAAACAAGAGATTTTATTTTCCTAAATTTAATACGCGGTGGTCTCTTGTGCTTGTCTTCGTATCAACCTGGACAGACAAAAGAGCGCTGTGAAGGTCACTACGGCACGTTGCGGCAGCTCCTTCAGGCTAGCTATGTCACGTGAAGCAAGATGCCGGCCGGCGAGGCACCTGCTCGCAGGCGTCAGCGGCAGTTTAGTATTGTGTCACAACCATCCAGGGTTGCTTTGTTTCAACATATGTTTTACGAGATCCGGTACAGTTGGTTTGCGTGTCCCACACTTTTATGACTACTTTCAAAGCAACCTCCGCTTTCAACGAAATGCAGCTTATAACGAAGACTAATCCTGTCCCGATGAATTTGTTATAACGAGTATTTACTGTTTTCCTCTACTAATTACCCTAATCCTCCCAACGTATACCACAGGCCTCCAAGACTTGGGTGCAGCGTAATGTCCGAGGGCAGAGTGCCTCTGGTCACTGCCCAATTTATGTTAGTCTATATAGCGTAGTGTATTAAAGCTCAACATGGGACTTCTATGCAGGGTCTAGCATCTCTCGTTTCAAATAACATCTCCTTGCGCACGTTATAGACAGCTAAGATAGTTTCCATTTACACTTCCCAAACTCGGCGGGATAATGTCAAAACTCTAAAACTGCTTCAGGCCCCGGGAGACATTACGAAGACGGGTCTAATAAATGTCAAAGAGATGCCACAAGACTGCTCGGAGATGAGAACATCTACCCCCCGCCCCCCTTCTAGAGAAAAGAAGCACAATAAAACCATTTCACCAGTTCAGTCAATTTATTATTGATGCGCTACGCTGGAATAGCATCATCCATAAATCAGGCGCCCCTTTTCTTTGGGCTCCGTCTCGACAATTACGTACAGTGCATGCAGCGAAGGCTGAGGCTCACATCAGCCAATCAGTAACGATAGCTGCGTGCTCCAGAGAAGGCTGGAGCAGGGCTCGCCCATTGTATGTTGCTAATTCTTCTGCATACGCTTATATTCAATCGGTAGCAATATAATTACATGCAGTGCAACAGAAGCTGCGGCTCCTGTCAACCAGTCGGTTACAAGAATCGGCTGCGATATCCAGAGAAGGGTGGAGCACGGTTCGCGAATTGTCTGCTACTAATCCTTCCGTGGAGCTTATATTCAGTCGGCGGCAATAATTACGTGCAGTGTAATGGAGGCTGCGGCTCGTGTCAACCAGTCGGTTACGAGAGCCGACTGCGTGTTCCAGAGGAGGGTGGAGCAGGGCTCGCCCATTGTCTGTTACTAATCCTTCCGTGGAAGCTTATATTCAGTCGGCGTCATGCGCACGGTGATCCTTCCTCCGAAACTCTTTGCCGGTTGGCTGACATGAGCCCTAGCTTTCGTTGCACTGCACGGAATTGCTGAGACGGAGTACAGCTCCGATACACCGAGAGCACACGGTTCCAAGCCTCACCGCTACA
Organism: Dermacentor silvarum; assembly: GCF_013339745.2. Taxonomy (NCBI): domain Eukaryota; kingdom Metazoa; phylum Arthropoda; class Arachnida; order Ixodida; family Ixodidae; genus Dermacentor; species Dermacentor silvarum. Next base: position 125,777,494 of record NC_051162.1, on the reverse strand, counting down.
CTCTTAAACCTCGTTCCACACATGTTCCACAAAATAAGTGGAACATTCGTGATTACTGGAACGTACCACGTAGTCACGAATGTCATTGAACATCGACTCTTCCGTCGATCGACCTTCCTGCCACTGTTACTGCATTTAACCCTTAATATCGTCTCGCATAAGCTTAACTGGGTAAGTGGTACACTCTTAACCACTTTCCACCTAAAATCCACAAACTAAGCGGAACACGTTTGCAAAAATGTTCCACTTGGGGGAACTTATGTGAAACGAGATTAAGAACGTACGTATACTCTTCCGAAACGACTTATACATTATCCAGCACATTGCCTTCAATACTTCTCAATAGTAACTATGCGGGGATTACGCAATATATTCGCTCCGGACGTGATGTCAGATGCATGCGGATTTGTACGAAAGTAGTTTACTCAAAATACTGCCGCCAGCGTTTCGAGAACACTGAGGCTAATTTGAAATAGGCAGTTGTGTCGTCACGGACGATGAAAAGCAACCAGGAAGTGCGTTTCGAGTACCGTGAAATGACTGTGAAAATTCCGGATGCAGCGTGAACGTGGCAATCTATATGTGACACTATATGGTGCATCTTCATCTATGCACTTGAGCGAAGAAAAGCAGTTTTTACCGCATCAAACACCAAAAGACAGTTATTATGTCCAAGCACACGGTCAAGCTGCTTTTGCATATACATATAACAGTTACATGTAAACGAAATAGTTTTTTTTTTTCTTTTTAGCGTTCGTAACGTACCAGTCGGTAATAGGAACCGAAATGAAACGCAAATATCTCGTTGAGCTGCCTGCAAATCTGAGGAAGATATGCCGAGGGATCCAGTAACTGGTCGATAACCTAAAAGGAGATAAGATCAATATAAAAAATGAAAAAAAGAAAGCGATGCGTCTAACTTTCCACGCGCATCCCGCCGGAGAGATGTTTCACCGTTCACGGATTGAGCAACGTTACTGCGCAACGCAAAAACAAAAACGGTGCGTGAAAAAAAAAAAAAAAAAGAGAAAATGCGAGCGTGAGTCAACACCTCTATACGCGCGACGGCTCGCGTAGAATCACACGTGGTGCCAAGAAATCCAATTCCACGAATCGAATAGCAGTCGGCCCATTGTCTTGTGGCGAAATGCAATGGACTCCTCCACTCCCTCCTCCCCCACCCCACACGCACTCACGCCCCAAACCCACGCAAAAACAACACACACGCACAACCCTCAAGACAAAATACACCTCACTGCTTCTCTTTGATCCCGTTGTCGTTGTTTTCTGCGGCGACATTCGAAGAACGAGAAAGAAAAATATTTTATTTCAAACGAGTGAAGACGGAATCGGTGCTAGCGGAATCAAGAATCAAACTTGCAGGAGCCACACGTGTGTTCGATACGACGATCGCGTTTCACTTCCTGTCGCTTTCTAGTATTTTTTTTTTCTTTTTCTTTTGCTCGTTGAAAACAACCGCAACCGAAGATTTGGGAGAGTTGAGTCCACTCGCCTTAGGATACTGCCCGGAGTCCTTTGATAGCATTAAAAAAATAATAATAAAAACACGTTTTCAAAGCATTCTGATAACACGCTAAAACGAATGCTTATACGATGTTGAGACATAATACCGATTTTAGATTTGGTTTCACTGCAATATGCTGATTTTAGTACACTGTTCAGTCGCCATGGCGAAGTGCTCATGTGGTTGTGGGCAAATAGAGCTTTGCTTTGGAGCAACAACAATACTGTGATCTAAAAGAACTGCACGGCGAGTTATCAACCACGCTTTAGACAACTAAAAAAAAATGTCACTGTTACTGGCACCAGCATTAGACTTATATCTCGTTCAAACCTGGCACGGAAATTTATCACGCTATAGCACAAGGGGACATAAGGCCATATCTAAATGTAAAGGGCACAGCGGAAAGGAAATGGGTGGCAGCGAAGCTTCGGCACTCGTTAGGTAAAGGGCGGGGAATCGGAGAACTATGCAGCCTCACAAAAGCCTACATCGAAGGCACACGTTTAATTTTCTCGGACCGAAGCGTTTGATCAATGGATCTCTACTGGACGGGTACCTCACAGTCGATCCGATTCGCTCACGCAATGTGACGTGGGGAAGACTATTTCGTTCCCACGTTCCCATTCCGACTTGGAAAGTAGATTTAAGCGGAAAGGAATATCTTTCGGCGAGGCTAGAGGATCATCTGGCTAAACATTCTCCCTATGGCCTCTCTTCTTAACTGGGTGATTAGGCTCCGTGCATACGAAAAAAAAATAATAAATAAGAAAAAGAAAAAAGAGAGAAGGGGCGGAGAGCTAGGGGAGGGCAGGTAGTGCGTTAGCTAGCGCAGGTGCAGCAATATCATTACGAAACTCCAAACTCCAGCGGAGACACACCCAGTACATAGTTCGACAACCCATGATAAGCCGGACAATCATGAAGCCGCAAGCAAGATTTGAAAGAGAGAGAGAGAGAAAAACAGGAAATGACACTCTGTTGAAAACCAAAGGTCATGCACAATCGCGAATTTCACCATTTCGCAATGCAGGCCATTTACATTCGACAGTGAATGATGGACGGCTGTGCTCGTGGTTCGCTCGAACGTGGCTGGATTGGAAAAAGAATGGAAGCTAAATTGGAAGCTAAAATGGAAGCGGAAGGAGAAGCGGCGCAAGCGAACTGGCAAAGCGAGATTGTTCTGAAAGGAATCCACCGTTCAGAAAAGACAGATGCGTTTGCCCTTTTCGTGAGCGCAGCGTTTGGGAGCGCGGATGTCCTCTCGCGATGCTCGTTTGAGAAGTACCACAAAAGTCTGTCACGTAACTGCGGCAGAGGTCCCTGGCCAAGCGCTCAGGCGTGCCTGCTGTCCAACTTTGATACACAATCTTTAATAGTGCTTCAGTGCCAAATCATAGGGGCAAGGGAATATATAACCACGCCATAACTCAGTAACTTCCGAGATACCGCACCACTACAACGCGGTTTCTGTAGGTTCTTGACAAGCGTAAGAATCCCCAACCTCCGTATATGTCAGAGCAAACCTTCGTTAGAGTGAGCTTCGTCAGGTTGATTCTGACGAAGGAGCCGTGCCACGGACGAAAACAAGTTTAGTGATTGGAAAATTCAGAGAGGCCGGCCGGAAAATGGAGCATCAGGCCACATAGGGCCGAAATGTTGGTAAAGAAACATTTCCTTTCAAAAGTGTGCCACCTGCATATTGTTCAAATAAGACATTATCCGGATCGATAAGTTATTTTCTTCAAGCGCACGCACACACACACACATGCACACATTATATATATATATATATATATATATATATATATATATAAATGCAGCATCTACGAGGAGTGGGTAAACGACATAAGGTGACAGGAGAGGCGCTTCAAAAGCCGCCGACCTTATCAAAAGCGGGAAGGAACTTTTGGAAGACGAAAAGTATCCCGAGAGGGTAAATTTAAAGCAACGAAATTGGAAATATTGGCAACAAGCATGTTGCCGGTTCCTCCACAACAATAAATTGCTTAAATAAATTCCGCTTCATTTTTCAATGGATGAAACAATGCGACAAAAATTGAAATAGACACAGCAACAAAGAAGTTCACCACCACATGCGATGTGCACTTTCGCATTAAAAGTGATTAAAAAAAAGAAAAAGAAAGAAATAAAAGTTACTTATCACATGTCGGCAAGTTACCTTCGCCGAAACTTGCACGTTTTTACCGCAACTGGCTGCCGCAATTCCCGCATATTTAGACCAGGAACAGGCAATCCATATAGTCAATCTATACGTACAGGCAATTCTTGCAGCCTGTCCTTCAGACAATAGTGCGACAGTTACTTGAGTTGTCTGTGAATGTCAATTGCGCCTACAAGTCTATACAGCAAGGAAACCGAGATCCTTCGGCGGTGCTGGGTTAATTTTACGTCGACTGAGGGCAATTACGGCCTCCGTCTGCTCCCCATAATTCGCGCGGCTACACACACACACACACACAGATAAGTGGCCCTATGTGCGCATGCGCAGCTGCGCGCAACCGCTCGGTCTATAACGACCGCGCCGTCATGCGTGTCTCGAAGGTTGGTGAACGCGCTGATCCACTTTGCTTTCTCGAGACCTACACCGTGCTCGAGACACAGCGCCGTAAAGAGGTTAAACAAATAAACGTAAAAAAACAAGGACACCTCGGCGAAGAACGCCGCGCCTGTCACGTGAGCAGCGCGCATAGATAAACTGCCTGCTGCATACGATTATGGGCGTTCACCCCGCAGCTAGGGAACGAGCGTAGATTTCTCGAGCCTCTTGATTTCGAAGAGGTTGCGACAGAAAGATTTCTCGCGTGCGTAATGTTTTCTACAAAAATTACCAGAAGAAAATGTACCACTATAACGTATATTCCTTACGGAAGTGTCATATATAGACTGATATGAAAAAGTCCGTATATGGAAATATTAAAAATTGGGCAGATATGGCCATTGTGACTTCTATTTGCCATATAAGACCGTATCTGCGCAATCTTTCTTACATCCATATATTGGAGATCTATCCATACGTGGGATATATATAAGCGGTCATATTATGACTCATATTTGCCATATATGGCTATATCTGGCCAATTTTTAATATGCCAATATAGGAGCCTCTTATATATGTGGTCATACCTGTGAAATGCTATATGGCTAAGCATCGGGCCCCCGTTAAATCAATATCTGTTTCGCTTACGTATGGCAGTACAGCCAGCGTAGGAAAGGTGGTTAGTACATGCGTAGATTTGCGTAAACTTCGTCCTTCTGGTTTAAAACAACTTTTGATCGTTTTGGATAAAATACTGCTTTATAATTGTCAACATTTCGCAGTGATTGTATGCGTGTGCGAATTCAGAGTCTATACTTGCGCTCTGCGTTTGTAAAGATATGATTATAATTAGGAATTTAGTCTAATAAAGGTGGATAAACAGCAATGAATCAAACCAAAAGAACGTCTGAAGCCATAAGCATGAATAATAAACAACTACCATAATAAACGATCGTAGTGCCAGTGTTGCGCTAGTAAACTTCCCAGAGAGGAGGGGGTGGCAGGCGCCGCCATCTTACTATAAGAATCTCAGCCCTTGATATTCTTTGTCTGATTAGCAATCAATTAATTATTAAAATTTCACTATACTTTAATCACTTAAATACACACACAACCGAAATATTAAGTTGACCTGTATTAGTGACTTAATACGCTCCTGTAACGAACACTTACCGTGTATGTGCGGCGTTCAGGCAGAAAAGTGTTACGTTTGGTTGTCTACACCCCCGACTGCAAAAGTTTTCTAAACGCGAGATTAGGGGAGAAAGAGAAAAAAAAAAAAAAAAAAAGATACAAAGGATATGACGGAAGTTGTGAAGTGAAAATAAAACTATCGCTATTTTTTATTGTATAACTTCGGACACATTGTTCCTCTTTGTTTGTTGTTGCTTCTTCCATGTCTATCTTTGTGTTATTTGGAGCTAATATTATTTTGTGACATTTGTGTTCGCTCATGCGTTGTTCTTTCCACGTTTGACTAATCCCACTGTGTAGCATTTTTTGTTGTATTGAACACCCCCTATGTAATACCCTCCCGCGCGAGGGCCTTTAGGGGTATTTTGAATAAATAAATAAATATCTCTCCCCATACGACCCTTCCTTGAAGCCACCCGGCTGACTGGAGAAGTAGCCAGGAAATGCAATTTTTTTTTGTTCGTAATTTCCGTGCCGCAAAAACTTTTGCCAGCAACGGGTATGATATCTTAACGAGTAAAATAAGCGTTTACGCTGCACAATTACACATGCTGCTCAAAAGCAAACAGCACAACACATAGAGGAAATGGCTCGAACAAATAATTAGCGCAACTGCCCATCATAGCTGACCGAATATCACAATTCGATAGAGTGGCGATCACTTTGAAGGGATCCCTTCGATGGAGTGGTTCTCGAGAACCACCCCATCATCGGTTTCTGCAGATTTCATCCATTAAAGCTGCAAACTTCGATAGAAATTATCCAAGAAACGGCGCTACAAAGGTATGTATTACCACAAAATCTCTCACCGACCAGTCACGTGACTTCGGGTCGTGAAATCTGTTAGAAAGGGGGGCGTCAACTCAAGTCAGCAAACTGCAGAATGCCAAGTGGAGAATCAACAGGAAAGGAGGGGCGGGGGGGGGGGGGGAGAGAGAAAACGGGAAGACAGTAACTGGATATTTGATGAAGTTCCTTTCCGAAACCGCAGTCGTAAGCACGACGTTAAACGACCAGAACTGTGGCTGCGTCTTAAGTGAGAGTAACGGCAGTTTTCGTACAAGAAAACGCACTCCTTCCGCCATCATGTTTCTGTCTGACGAGCGGCTCGCGAGGCGTCGATGGCTGAAAAGTTCGAGAGTTAATGAAGACAGGTCGGCCACCGGAAAGAAATAACGATAAATAAATAATAAAGTGCCTGCGGACTCTCGTGCAGAAAGCAATTTTAACCCGAAAAATACAAAAAAAAGAGAGAAAACTACTCAAAACTAATTATATCGCTCCCCACGGCACTCTCAAAAGGGTCAAAAAGAAAGAAATTGCGCTTCGGTGCGAGTCTTTCCGGGGTTTTGAAATGTTATTGAATCTTTAACTGCTCTTTCTTTAAAGAAACAATGAAACACACGTATGAAACATACGTAAACTCCAAACGATCGACAGATGTTCAGTGGTTCTCTCGAACCGCGGCTCGATACGTGGTGGCAGATAGAGAACAGCGGTGCACTTCAGTTATGGGGTTTTTAATGATACGTACACACGCACGGGTCTATGCGTCTGTGGGTCTCGGAAGCGCATTCAATCCTTTATTAAGTTAGCCAAGTATCATCAAGAAATGAGATACGCCGAAACAAAAATGAAGATTCGCTCGGCGGAAATTCTGAGAAAGTATGATAGCAAGGAAGCACGTATACTAATGCCACACCTGCGTGTTGGAATGCGTGTGTGTTGGAATGCGAGCCATGCGTGTTGGAAGAGACCCACCTGTTTAACGGCAAAATTGGTCACAAATTGTAGTGTCCGAGCTCCTTCTACCGGATATACCACCAACTGAACACTTAAAAAAAAAAAAGAGAAATAAAACCGATTCTTGTTTGCGGTCAGCATACGAACTCCCGAATTTTAAGTTCCTAAAGCCAGGTTTTCTAACCACGCCGGAGCACGGCTGTTCCATTGAAATGACCAACTAGTCGAAGCGTGTTATGAACCTTGACCCAGTGGGCCGATTAAATCTTTCTCTCTCTCTCTCTAAGAAAAAAAGAAGAATAAGAAAAAGTAAATAAACATTAACACAAATAAGTCAAAAGAAAGTGAAAGGCCGTGCTCGACACATTCCGGCCTGTCCTCTCATCAAGCATAACTAAAGGCCAAGCCCGCGGCTCCACCGGCGCCTGCCAAAAAAAAAAAAAAAAAAAAAAAAAAGTAAACAAAAAAAAACAAGAAAACAAAAGGATTTTAGGACGGAAAAGTGGGCGAGCGGGCGGGCTTTCACGGCCAGAATTTGGGAGGGAAGGGGGGTGTTTTGCCACCTATGCACCGCCTGCCCCCTCCCCCCTTACCCGGTTCCGGAGAGCCTGTTGATACTGCAAATTGGCGAGATGCACGGTTGAAGCAATGGAAACGATTAACTTGCATACTAACCGTGAAGTTACGATAATGTTACCGTCCTAAGCTGTAATAAATGTAAAAGGAAAAACAAAATGCCATTTTCGGCACCCCATGGCCACCCCCGCGATTATTTTGTTTCACTTTCACTTCATTACCTCAAAGGCCCTTTAGGGTGGCACACATAGCATGGAGGGGGGGGGTCAGGTTACAAGAGTGAAAGTATATTACAGGCTGTTGACTTCGTTACAGTTTGTGTGATGTGAGATAACTGGTTCCATGAAGGCAGGCGAACTGGTGCTATCCGCGACATCATAGCAAGGATCGTTGCAGTCTGGCCTGTCCGGCGCGGTGTCTATAGTCGGCTTGTCGGGCTGAAAACCGGCCGTCGGGTTCTTTATTGCTGAATGAAAATAAGCTTCACTCGAACGAAAGCTGTAGCAGGTCTGACCGAGAGAACATCGTGCCGATCGAGTTCAGTCGGCCCACCTGCAAGACGCATGTAAATGTGGCCGGATCAGTTCGGGTCAGCGTTACTTCCGACTCGCCCCGCTCGCATGCGCGTTCATGTAAAAGGAAGCTTATGGCCCATTTCCTGTGTAAATTCAGCCTGCACGATAATACTCGACTAAGGTGACTTCATGTCGATACAGAAAGGACGATGACCTCTGGATTGACCGTCGCGATTTTTTTCCCTCCGGAACAGAAGCCCCCTGAGCCTCCGAACAGACGCGCTGAGCCGTGACACTACGGCTAGCGCAGGACACGCAAGGTAGCGCTCTTTTCACGGCAGCTCTAGAGTTACTGTATATGCTCCATACTGTGTATGCTCCCTACGGGAGCAGGGACCATATACAGTAACTCTAGGCAGCTCAGCTCTTCAAACGCGGGGCATGACATTTTCCCCGTGCTGGAGGTTTAAGCCAATGAAACGCGTGTCGAATTGAACCGAGTTGGCTTAGGGGACTAGGCTAGCCCGTCAAACCTCTGCCGTGCCCCAAACATTCCTGTTTCCTGAGAGACGGGGTTTTTCAATAAAGCACAGTTGTTAGTCCAGTCGTCGTGTGTGCCACGTCTCTTCTCTGTCCTTCGTCTTTTGACTGGTTTTTACTATTCAGTATTCCCAAACATTCGTTTTGCTTTCTCGGTATACGCATTACCCCTCCTGAATCACAACCCGTGAAGGCGTTGGTAGAAGATGTCGTTTTTTTTTTTTTTCTCTTGGAATTTGGTGCTTTCTGGGACACCGAGTGCTTTCACAAAGATTGTTTTTCTTCTTTTTCTAAGCAAATATTTTTAGTGAAACCTCCTTCACTCTGACAACCGTGGCTTATGCTGATGCTGTATGCTGCCGCTGACAGCACTCGTATAACGAATAGCCCTCGTATAACGAACAGCCCTCCTATGTAGCCCCGTCTGTACTACACCTATACACATGCGCCGGCGGCCAGCTCTGTCCTCTATACTGAATTGCGAGTGAAACTGCAAATGGTTCGAAAACAACGTCAGCGCAACAAAAAGTAAAAGGACGGCGATGGAGGAGAGAGTACCGGGAAACTATTTACGTATACACAACAGAGCGACCATAGGTAACAAAGATAGCGAGTGTGAAGATCGGGAAACAGGATATGTTTATTTGATAGTTAAGTGGGTCATGAAATGTCCGACCTGCTGGCATCGACATTACCGAGACGTCAACAGTAAAATTTACTGCCATCGCGTGTCAGTAAGGCTAAGTATGACGATGTGGATTATGTGAAAAAAAAAAGAAATAATTGAAAAAAAAAAGAATTTGTCAACAAAAATGCAGAGCTCGTTTTATGTGGCTGCGTTAGCATGTAACGGAGCTCGCCAATGTAGTATCAAGACTCTTCTGTGCATCGAAATCAAAACTTGTTCATGGAAAGACGTATTACAGTAAAACTGCGGATTCAGGGCGCATTCACGCATGTCACTACTTGTTCTAGATTAAGAAAATCTTAACTTTGACTTTTCGTGAGAGAGAGAATTAAAGAAGTCGAAAATGTCACATCGGTGCTCATTCATGAGTATTACAACTATTAATTTAGCTGCTCTTAGTTGTGGTACATGTCCGATCGCATGCATACTGGTAAAACAGCGTTCCGCGACTCGGGTCATGTGCTGGTACAGTGTTTCCCATACATGTAGTGACGTGTACTTCGCGCAGTAACTTTCTTAACGTCACGGAATATCATGAATGGCATTTTAGGTATGAATGACACGACGCAAGTCATGAATGAGTTCGTTACGAACGAGTCGCAACTAAAGCCCAGCTTCCGAGTAGCCTCTGCCTTCTCATTCGCTTAATCACTTGACCGGAAATCGGAAGTGCAAGTTTCGGGGAGCGCCGAGACGACCGTGTTCGGTTGACCGCACTGGAAGAAGCAAGCGCTCAGAGATGCGTTTTGATGGGCGTTTGTTCCGTAGGGCTGAAACCATCTCTACGTTGTTCGGGTACTACCCGTAGCTTGAGCAATACTGCGGGCTTTTAGGTGCGCGACAGACAAAACAGCGTCGACCTTGTGGTTGTTGTTGTAGGCTCGGAGCCCAGGAGTTCGAGACGCACTGGCGTCGCAGCTGACGCAGCCGTTCTCGGTGGTTTCTCGTTACTTACGCCAGCTCTGGTGTTTGCGCGTACTCGGAGAAGCGAAAGTGGTCCTCCGCGATGAAGCGTGTTTCTTTTGCGCGTTACAATGGTCAGGCAACGTTTTCCTTTTCTTTCCTTTACGTTTTCTTTCCTTTTTTTTTTTTTCTTTTTTTGCTAGAAGCAGCACGAAAACCAAAATATAAAAGAAAGATAGTCTTGTGAATGCAATCACGAGTATTTGCTTCCGAATTCAACCGAGTCGTAGAGACAGTAAGGTAACAAAGAGTTTACTCTAGAAAGGTATACGATTTGGCGCGTCGGTTGATTTACTGATTTGGATGAAATTGGAAACCCTCGCAACTAGTTTGTCGCCGGCTTCTCCACAGAGAATAAATTGTGCGGCGATGAAAGAATGATACCTATGATAATATGTTCCGCACTTTGTGCGATTGTATAGAAGTCAACTAATCAATGAAAGTCAAATTAATAGTTTCAGTGACGCCATCACACATTTAAACGAAGAATAAAATCGTTGCTGTTTGTCTTCTTCATGCATTTGAAATTACTGAAAGTGGTTTGATGAAATTAAAGATAAAAATGCCACAGGTCACCTCGGCTTACTCGAGGTACATGGCCCCACAAAAAAATTAGCTAATGTCTCTAGCAACCATACAGCTGTCTTATTATGATTTACTAGAGCCTTTATATATAAGACCTTCGAACTTACAGACGTAGGCTTTTAGTGTACCAACGCCCGCTGTCTCACGACACGCAACCCGTTTGAACGTCTATGGAGCACGATTAGGCTGAAGGAAGTAGACACGTTAATAGATTTTGTCATTCGACGTTGTCGGTCATTTACACAGTTAGAAGAACAGGCCGATGAGAAGGCAATGCAGCCTACTAATTTTATACAGGTTAGGTTAAGTATACTATACATATCCAAAAGAACAAGCCAATAGTGCATATGAACAAACTAAATGAAGAGTAGCCGGCGCCGTCTTCGCGATTAAGCATCTCCCAAACCAGATACTTTTTTTTTTCCTTAAAGAAAGAAAGGAAAGGGGGGGGGGGGGGGGGGGGGCGGAGGCGCGTAGAGCAGAGCAACATAGTTACCGCCCGCTGGCATAAAAAGTTAAGTTAAATTAGTCTAGCACCGCCGTTGCATTGCAAATGAATGTGTCATTGCAAAACTTCTGCAGTGGAGGAGGCCACAGCTCCCATTCCCGAAAAATAATTCAAAACGAAAATCATAATTTACAAAAGGCACGGAAACACGAACACGTGCAACGCCCACCGACAGAACTCCCACGTATATATAGCCTGCCTGCAGTGTTGCGTCACTAGCGCACGAAATTTCGACGTCAGAGAGCAACTTGACAGCATACGAGATGAGGGGATCAATAAAGCAGCCGACGCGTTGCAGACAGTTACTCGAAACTCGAACCCCCTCGAGGGTTCGAGTTTTAGGGTCGCGCATTTTCCCACGCAGGGACTGAATTCCGGTGCTTCTCGGGAAATGTCTTTTAATAGGAATCGCAGACTACCGTAATTGCGCTGGTGTAACTAGACTTAATTGTATAGGCTACGCACGTCTCCATGGAAGGGCACTTGTAAAGACAGACTCTGCGACGCAGGATGACAACACTCCGAAAATAACTTGCAAATGCGTTCTCGGTCTCCTACCGCGTCTCAAATTGGTTCCTCGCACTGCGCGACTTCATAGGGGAGAGAGAGAAAATGACGCAGAGTTAAGTAGGAAAGGTTACTCAGAGGTAGTTCCGGTTGGATATTCTGCAATGGGGAATGGCCAAAGTTCAGCGGGGTTTATTTCCGGAGGAGTTGTGAATGAACACACTGTAAAAAATTTCCGTAATTTTACAGCAAAAACCTACGTAAAATTTACGTAGACCATTCTGTTTTATGAAAAACGGCGGGATTCTACGTAAAAAAGACGGACGTGAGCTCCGTTTGTGAAAAACGGCGGGATTCTACGTAAAAAAGACGGACGTGAGCTCCGTTTTTGAAATACGGAGAGCCGTCCGTAATTTCATGAGGAGGGCAACTGAACATGTTACTAGTGAAAAATGAACACGCAAAGAATATAACGAAAAGACACTGTCTACTCTCACTGCCAGTTACATATATCACCATAGATAACGCTGTTTGAACATTATTCGCGTGCGAGCATAGTAAACACACAAAAAGAAGCAGGTAGGGTTTGAGCGGTGGCGCTGCTTACCACCCCTTCGTCGCGCCTACACGCTGCGTTGGATTCCTCCAGCACAAACAACTGTACGAGTACTCGCTAATGGCGGACGGTGGAGGTGGTGTTCCTGTCGCATTTGTGATTTCACACTAAATAGGAAGGAATCGGCGCTGGATTGTTACACAAGTAAGTGATTTAAGTGTCCTTTTTTCGTTGTTGGTGCACGTCGCGCGTGCGAAATGCTCCGCGATGGCCGGTGATGGGCTCAATTGCGTTGTGTGTGCACGCTCTTTTACGAGATTCCTTGGCCATGAGGATTGACAAAGCGACATTGCGAGTCTGTGATAAAGGGGTGTTTCATTTGTTGTGTTGAATGCATACTCACTACAACTGAGACGTGTAGGCAATATTAGCGGCGTTAACGCCTCTAGTAGCTCCTTTGTCGTCTAATGTGGCCGCTGGTTTAAGGACGTTAGCATTCCAGTTAGTACTGTGTTGTGCTGTGTGCTCGGCGTTCCAAAATTAAGTGAAGGCGTTGTACCCGTTAGTATCTCTCTCGACGCGGTGCAACGTTATGTTACCAATATTCGGTGACGCATTGCATCACAGTGAAATTTTTAGCCATTATTATAAGCTTCGGACGCAGTGCCTTGGCTGGGCGTGCATAATCGCAGTGTTCACGCCCGGGATTGGAAGATTGCTCATGTATGAAGACCTCATTGAGCATGTTCGATGTGCATGCCCCTTCATTACAATCAAATGACGGTGGAGCGTGCTTACTGCCATAACCTTGTGCCACCTGCAGTGGTAGGGAACACGGGTGTCACACGGTGCCCTGTCGTTTGTTGTAGAGCCCGAGCAATCGTGCACGATCGCAATTGAAAGTTGTCCGCGTGATACCCGTTAAGAGTCATTGCAAAGGAAACGGATTATTTTCTACCTGGCAATCTGTATTCGTTTTTTTTTTTTGACAGCTACCAGGCTGACGATTAACGTTCTGACGCAGTACGTCAGCATATCACGTATTCTGGGAGGGAGGATTGCCGCTTAAGTTCTGCCCATATGCGGCCGTAATTGTAAAACAAATGCATGCGAAAAGTAATTTTTAACTTAACCTTGACATAGAATAGTGGTGGCCAAACGTGCATTACGGACGTTCCAAAGTTATATATATTCCTAACAAGTGTAAAAACAAACCAAACTATATGTCAACACTGATGTTGAAGGGAGGTTCACACTTACTGTCTCGAGTTGCATAGCCTAATTTTCAGCTTACACGCATCACTGCAATAATTCTAAAATGCGTGCATGTGTTGCAAGTTATGCAGGGCAAAATTTTTGTCAGCTCATTTTTCTAATAGAAAGTGCTTCATAAAGTTTTTTTTGCAAAAAGTTAAACGAGGCCATTAGCACTTTATAAAATACTGTGAGCTATCTCACAGCAATAAGAGTAACTCAGTGACGAGCTTATATGCAATAGTGTAATTGTATATAAAGATGTTTGTGCTTTGCTTTGGATGACCGGTCAGAAAGTAACTGATATCAGTATTTCATTTGCAGCTGTTGCACCAGTGAAGGATGTCTGTGTGCCGCCTTGCATTCAGTTTCTCAGTCATGGGGGCCTGCTTGCAACACCAGTGGCAAAGCAGTCTTGCATTGTGCTATTTGTTCTGGTAAGCTGTGCCATTCTATCGTATATCAGTCATGCATATGCAGTCCTTATGGACATTGATTGCAAATGTTGGTTGAATGACAATGCCTATACAAGTATAATAATTGTTGCAGATGCATCCAAAAGATAAATGATGTTTTGTTCTTCCTGGGGCAACCAATTGGTTCAGCATGAGGACGTCAACTTGAAAGTGGGATTGTTTCATACTTGTCTCGGTTGCACATGAGTTGTGTTCAAAAAACGCTAATAGCACCAGATTTCGGGATATGAGGCAACAAATAAAACATGCACCAATAAAAATTCTTCGTTTAGTTTGCCTCTATGAGTATGCAAAAACACTTGCATACTGACCTCTAACACTGTCATGCATGGGCTCCATGGTAACTAAGTGTAGCCACAGTTAAGCTCACTGTTAGCCACTGCTCAGCTTACTATAATAGGTGAAGATGCCTCGACGGATTTGCATGTGACATTGGAAGGTATCATAACAAGCTAAAATATAGCTTCAGCACACAGCTGTGTCACGTGGTCAGATGACCAAAATATATGAATATTTTGAAGGGAATGAACAGCACTACTGCCAGAATGAAGTGAAGGTGAAGGGCACAGCAACACATTCCCTTTATCCTGTCTATGGCACCATTCAGTTCCTTCCTATACATGCACCAACCAGCCCAGTTCAGAACGCTCTAGCAGTTCATCTGAAATACCTTAATTTGTCTAGAAGATTAAGTGTATACACACTAGTGTATACACTGTGGGGGCTATTCTGCGAGTTTTGTATGTTTTGAACATGTGCCATGAGGATTCTTCATTGCTCAAAACTTGATATACAACTGCACAAAGCAGCATCAATAGCTACGTTGTTTCCCCATCTTGTGTCGAGGGTCTGTTCGTGTTTCCTAAGATAGTCCTTGTGTCGTCGTCCTGTTTGTCCTACATAATTGCTGCTGCAGGGCAGTAGGATGTTGTAAACAGCACCAACTGCACTTCCTATGATCTCCAGCACATACTTCTTGATGCAAACTTCTCGTCTTGACCTGGTCCGGTTGACATTTTCGTACCTGACCAGTTTGTTGGCCCTGAAAATAAAAAGGTAGTTCCAACTCTCCCTAGCAATTTGCTTGAATTGACAGCTTCCTTTGTATTGTATAGCAGTGATAGGCCTTGGCTTCCTTGAAGTACTCCGACTGAAGACTTCACCTATGTTCAGCTCCGTTAAATGCTTCTTGGCAACGCATGGCGAAAGGCAGTGCGAACACACTGTTAAAAGCAACCATACTTGGGTCTTGAAGCTCCCCTCCACTTCGTGGTAGTGCCCTTGTGTTCCTGTAGCAACAACACGCTTCAGTGTTCAAGTGAGCTAATAGGAAAGGCCAAGACACTTTTGAGTGTGGGGCATAGATCCAGCACGATGCTCACCACAGAAAACCTTCAAGCCAGATATTGGAGCTTGCCTTCCAGCAGTTTTACTTCCATGAGCACACCTGGCACTGTGGAGGAGACATTAAAAAATGGCTGAACTTCTTGAGTAGCCTTGCTTGGCAACTTCTCACAGACAAAAACACTGTCAGGTAACCGTAAAACACTAGCTATTGTGGGCACCAGTGTAGTAAAGTTATTTTGCTTCATTGGCAACTTTCTCCTCTATATTAGGTGAAGTAAGGCTACTAAATGGGTAGAGTGATTTTCTTCCTGTCTTCTCTGCAGTGCTAGATGAGTTCACGTACGGGGAAAAACTACCACTAGACAGTGATCTTTCATTTCTGGACCGCAGGGTTTTCTTTGGTTAGTGTTATGTATGCTGGAGCTATGCCCAATGTTTGGAGGAGGGTATTCTGCCTTCCGCATCGGCACACTCTTTCGCTGTGAAGCTCATCACAGGAACACCAAAAGGCGTCCTCAAGAAATCGAGGCATCACCAAGTGGAGGAGAGCTTCTGAACCCATGTCTAACATTTCCTTAAAGTGTGGTGGCCACTGTTATATCATATTCACAAGGTCAGTCATAGTGTCAAAGAGACTGTTGGGAAAGCTGGAACTTTCCTTTTATTTTTCACGTCGAGCAATCTGGGTACATTGTGCGAAAAGGGTGACTCGGACCGAGCCTTGACGCAAAGTGTAGCAAAAGGCAGAACAGCAGTTCAACTGTGCGGTTGTTGTTTACATTATCCCGCTATCCAGCAGCTGCAACTACGCAGGACAACAAGCCTAGTATATATATGTTTGTCTGTAAACAAAATTCTTTGCCTGCATTCATGTTGTCTAGCCTTCTCCCGTCTTTTCGTGCTGTCCCCAAGTAATCGCATAGGTACACTCTTACATAACTTGCAATTATAAGATTCATGCTTGGGAATATAATTGGAAACTGTGCCATATGGATGACATAATTCATTACACATGGTGTTAAAGTGGCTGTGCAGTCTGGGTAGGGGCTTCAAATCTGCTTGTTATAGCAATTCATAAGTTGCTTCCAAAACTTGAGATACAAAGATTCAAGCTATGTCTGTGAAAACAGTGCATCATGTTACAAGGAACTGTTAGAACACTCATGGGAAATAGCTCGGTATTGCGAGAGGTTGTAGAAACTTGCTTCAACTTGCTTTCTACAGAATCTTTAAAGATGCTTTTTTAACTCCCGCATCTGTCGTGTTGTCTCATCACAAAACTGTAAACAAATATGAGTATTATGCCTTGAGTTTCAGTAAAGATTACATGAATATGATTAATCCTTTCCGACGCTATGCACACAATTCAATACACCAAGATAGTGCATTAATAGCAATGGCATTGATTAAAGTAAGGATATTTAAAATGTGTCCCGTACATCTTCAAACTCTTCTAATTGAAATAGTGCTGCATGTTTGAATTACACAGGCAAATTGTTTTAGTAAAGGAAGTATGAAGGTAGATGGTTGGGTACTTTGCTTGGTGTATGTAATTGTATGTATGTCACTTCTTTCATCGTTTTTCACAGTGTGTTGCACCAGTCATAATTTTCGAATGGCTGGATAGGTGCTATTCAAGCCTGGTAGACATGAAATAGTTGATGTTTGCAAATCTGATGTACTTGCACTGAGTTTTTGCATGGAGTGCACATTCCATAAACTTGACAAACTCACTAAAGAACTGAAAACTCCTAATCTATTGTACTTCTGTAAGCATTTTATGAATATGAAGATGTAAGAAATGCGGTGAATCTAAGTTTTGAATCAACACAACTAATTGGCATGTGAAAGGGTTAAGGAAAGAGGCTCCTTGAAACAATTTCTCGAAACATCGCAACATACCACCTGAGGGTCTCCAACCTTAACCTCTTACTACTGTTTTGCAAATCACAATATTGACTGAATGCAATATTTTTCTGACCAGTCTCTCATGTAATGTAAAGAAAGTTAACACGCCTAGTCTTACATGAAGATAAATTCGAAATCATTTATTTATAGCACTCACTTAGCAGCAGTTCTGAACTTTTCTTTATCAGTATAGTACTTGTGATTCACCTTTGTATTGCCGAGTACAGGTAGAGATATGGTTAGTTGTTTACTAGAAAGGATCACGAATTTTCCACCTTCTGATTGTAGCTTAGACCGTCACTTGTACTTCACAAGGAGTGGACTGTGGTAGCTAGGAAATATAGTTTTCCTGAGAATTTCCATGCATGCAATTTTGATTCTGTCTGCTGGCATGTTTGTATTACAGCATGAATTTCATAGATTAGAGGCTCCATGAAGGTACATTCTGTCGTTGAATGTCTATGAGATGGTTAAGCAGGTTGACTGTATCTAGTTACAACTCCTCATGTCCTGTGGCAGTTACGTTTGTGTGGTTTGGTGCTGTCAGTGTAAGCTTAACATTTCTTTCCTTCTCCCAGGAAGTACACAAGCATTGAGGAGCCATTTGACCTGCCACTACACTGATACGGTATTTGGTAGGTTCTATTACAGGTTTTCTTTCGTGTAGTAGTACCTGCTATAATTCTGTATAACGTGTTCAGACCTTTAGTCAGCAGGCTGCTTGACAACAGGTGTTTACAAATGAATAACTAACAAGATTTTCAAGGTCATTAGTGATGCAATCGTTGCACACTGCTGCATTTTTCTGCAAATTAATTGATGAGCCATCCAGCAAGTGCTGCTCTCCTGCCTTAATGCACAAACCTTCAAATACTGTTAACCCTATATCACAAGTGTACAGCAAATGGAGATGACTGTTCACAGCGACAAGTTCATAATGTTTACTTACATGCAAAAGGGAGTCAAACGTCAGGTACACATTTGAAGTTTTCCAAAACAAGTTCATCATCATAGTGCATAAATGAAGAAGTAACTTAGCGCAATAAAAATACACAGGCACAAGAAAGGGAGACAAAGACAAGCGCTTGGTGACTCAGAAGTGTGTGACATATATGTTCCAACCAATTATTATTTTCTAAATTTTCTTCTACTGATCCAGGATTCCTGTGACTACTTGCCTTAGGTAACATACTCTGTTGCCTTCTTGCCCTAGAAAACATAACTAGTGCCTTCTTGCAGCCCTTTAAACTGGCAACATCTTCACCACCGACAGTAGAGCATGTTCAGATAAATTCAACTAGACATGCCTGGTGACCACTTAATTTTGGTGAACAAATTTTATTTTGTGCCCGAGCCTGATGACAATGAAATCAATGATATCTTCTATTTTGTTGTAGCGCAAGCTGAACGACAAGGACAACAGAAAGGCAAATTTGACGCACAGCCAGCGTTAACGTTCAACAACAGATTCGTTTCCAGTTCTCATCACTATATATACCCTGAAAACGTCATACAACACGTGTAAAAGCTCGGTAAACATGAACTAAAAAAAACGGGAACCACACGCATGCAGTTTTTTAGCCACATAGATTGACAGACATGTAGACGTTTAACGCGAACAAAGATCGCATCATCTTCCACCTGCTTCTACTCATGATAACTGTTTTTTTTAATCTAGGTTTGCGCTTGCATCTTCGGCAATGAAGGGCAAGAAAACCATCAGCAGCTAGGTATTTACTTTGTTATTGTGTTCTCGTAGCCTGTCATTTATACATCTACCAGTTTGACCAATGTAGGACCGTCCACACTCAAAGGAATGTCGTATAAAACACACGTGACGCAATCAATGAATTTGTTTTTATGTTCATTTTCGCATGCAGTATCCGCAATTCTTTCTGGCTTTGTCTTCCTACACAGGCTCTCCAATTTATTAGGAGCTGAAAAAACTATGTTGATATCAGACCTTCCAACAATCTTTATTCTGTGGGAGAAACTATGTATGTAGGGGATGACAGCAACCTTTCTTTTCTTCATGTCGGTGTTTGTACCATTCACTTGGCTCGGTTAACCAGCGCCGCTTAAACGTGAGACTTGCCATCTGAAGCTATTGTGCATTAGGTGCCGGCATGGCTTCTTGAGCGCTTCACTGAAACACACCTTCATGATTCCCCCTCTTCAAGTTTTGTATGCACGGAATGAAATGGTAAAAGTGGCTTACTTGCCCTAGGTTCTTAACCCCAGCAGGTTTTGTTATCGGTGAGCACAAAATTAATGTGAAGGAATCCAAACTTCCCGTCACATGGCTATCCTGCACCTAATGCACGATTGCTTCGAACGGCAAGTCTCACGTTTAAGCGGCTTTGTTTACCCGAGCCACGTGCTCATGTCAGTCGCAGCAGACTGCTTAAAAAGGCACAGCAAAAGGTTCTGAGCAGGTATATGGTACAAGTACCGATATAAAGAAAAGGATTGCTGCCATGCCCTACATACATAGTTTCTCCCACAGATTAAAGATTGCTGGAAGGAGTGATATCAATGTTGTTTTTTCGACGCCTACTAAATTAATGAGCCTGTGTGGGAAGTCAAGGCCAGAAAGAATTTTGGATACTGCATGCGAGAAGGAACATAAAAGCAAATTCATTGATTATATCGCGTGTGTTGTATACCGCATTCCTCTAGAGTGTGGAGGGTCCTACATTGGCCAAACTGTTAGATGTATGACAGGCTATGAGAACACAATAACAAATTAAATACCCTGGCTGCTGACGGTTTTCTTGCCCTTCATTGCCAAAGATAAGTGCAAACCTAGATTCAAAAAAGCAGTCATCATGAATAGAAGCAGGTGCAAGATAATGCGCTGAACTATAGACACTAGAAACATATCAACATTTGGTGACGCATGCATCAGTAAGCCTTCAATTTCATTATCCTCGAAAGAGCTTGATTATCTTTGTTCGCGTTAAACGTGTACATGTGTCAATCTGTGTGGCTAAAAAAACTGCATGCGTGTGGATCCTGGTTTTCTTTAGTTCATGTTTACCGTGCCTTCACACGTGTTGTTTGACGTTTTGAGGGTATATATAGTGACGAGAACAGGAAATAAATCTGATGTTGGAAGTTAACACTGTGTGCATGTCAAATGTGCCTTTCTGTTGTACCTGTTGTTCAGCCTTGCGCTGCAATAAAATAAAAGATGCCATACAAACAAGCCCCTATAGCTACCCTCATTGTTAGTTTCGCCAGAAAAAGAATTGTCTTTGAAAATAAAATATAGAAGCACCTGTTCAGTTGGAAGCATTTTTTTCTGGATTCTGCCAAATCCGTATTTTGATTAATCCCAAAGAAAAAGTGTTGTGGCTATGGCTCTAAGAATATTTTCGCACAGACTGCAGGCAAATAGCATGAATTCCAACCAATTACCACGGAGTATCCCTGCTACGATATAAAGTAAAACTTTGAAAACACATCATTGCACATGTTTTAAGTTCAGAGTGTTTTTCTCTGAATCTATTAACAGCACGGAATTTGGCCATCCTGTTGCCATTGAAGTCGCAGACATTTGGGCAAATAGCTCTGCCCTCGTTGACTCTCAAAATCCACGAGAAGCGCTCATATTTGGACATTGCTTTAGTTTGAGCTTTACTTTAAAATTTCTTTAGGAGAGGCGGAATTCCCAAATTAAGCACGTCACCCAAGTAATGCTGTCTGGAACGACATGTTGCATTATTTGTTTGGTTCTGGGGTTGCCAGTCAAGGAATAGACAGAATAAACGGTACTGCCTGTAGCTGCCACATATGGGGTCCATGTGTACTTGTTGCAGGTTCATTTACGTCGCGAAAGTGCTACAGGTTACTTCGAAAAGCACAAACTGACAAAACGGCAAATTTTGGGGGGAACACAGCGACTTATGTGGATTGACCTTGGGTGGTGTGTCTATAATTATAACTTTTTAAGGGGGTGGAGATAGTATGTTGACGCACTGACGACCATAACTTTCAATTATCATTGCTTAAGTAAAAAGTATATTGCACATTGATACTTTCATGACAAAAACCAACCAAATCTGAAAGAGGCTGAAAGGCACACATGTTGTATTGCAAGGCATGCTTTCTTCATATTGTTGCTAATTTATAAGCTGGTCATCTGGACAGTACCTCTGGCTTGGTTGTTTTGCATCGGAATTGTACAACATGAGTGGTTTGAGCTCGTTTTAAGAGTGCTTCATTGTTTTGGGAAAACAGTGGAATCTGCAAGGTTTTCTATTAGAGCAGTGAAAGTTGAAAGCCATGGTCCGCAGTATGGTGGGGGTCGTGGTAGCTCTACCTACGTGCAGAAAATGTAATCTCTGACTGTCAATGTGCACGTGAGAGTTTTGCCTGTTCCAAGTGAGCCATCAAATAACTTGGGTAGATTTCATCTGAAGTTTTTCATGTTATAAGGCTAGGAACATATACCAACAAGGCAGAGTATGACATTTTTTTTAGAGCACTGGTAGTTACATTTGTGACTTGGAAATCATTTATTGTTGATGTATGTGACTAAAAATGGTGATGATGGTGGTACAGTAAACCTTGTTACAAGAGGCACCCAAGGGACTCGGGAAACATGTCTCTTGTAACCAAGGTCTCTTGTAACCAAAATTCTAAACACACTGAGGAGTCGGACTAGACCACTTTATTATACATGAGCACCAAAGTGTGTTTAAACTCATCTTTGATGCGAACAGAGCTCTCATGGAAACATGGCTATGGCTCCGGAGTTTGATTACCGGCATACAAAGCGACCAGCACCGTATACGCTGTGACAGAAATCCAACTCAATGGTACTCTGTCAAAGAGTCGGTGTGGGAGCGCGACGATTATAGAAGCATAATGGCAGAAAATTCAGTGAAATTGGTAGTCTCAACCATGTGAGGAATGACAGCCGGCTGCGGAACGAAACAAAATAGAGCCAAGGGAGTGAAAATTGCAGCGCATACCGGTTAGTACGACGTTAGCCGCATTACGTGAGCGTGTCTGGGTTGTGTCTCTTATAAATAGTGAAGAATTTGCTCTAGGGACATAAAAAAAGTTGTCCTTAGTAACCGAGTGTCTCTTGTAACCATGTCTCTTGTATGCAATGTTGTTAACATGGCGAACATAGGAAAACCAACCAAACCATTTTGAAATGTCTCTCTAACCGAGTGTCTCTTGTAACGAGATTTTACTACTAATAAAGAGTCTTAATTGATTGTTTTTTTTTTTCCTTTTCAGGCAAAGGCAGGAGGCATCTGCAAGCCACCAATCATTCCGATTCTCAACCAATCCTTCTAGTCAGCCCATTTCTAGTGTCTTATCTTGCAAGTTTTTTTCAGTAAAGCATAATAAACACGCAGTTTCGTTCAGATTCAGGTGGCTTGTTGCTTTTTGGGCACGAATTTGTATGTATGCTTTGTACACGTCATGTACAGAACTCAAATGCAACATGGCAACACTGACACGAAGATGAAGCGGTGTAGAAGACAGTTACACAAGGAGGAAACGTGCACACACAGCATGTTCAGTGTGGTGTATGCCCACTTATGTGCATTGATTTCTGCCCCATTTCAAGCTATATCTGATGTGAGTTAGCCATGTTGTAATGTACAACTTGGTATAACTTATTTCAATAAAACAAACAATTTTCTCATTTGCTGGTGATATACACCCGCATCATCATTTACAAAACAAATTTTGCACCTGTTGATACGAAGCAAGATAAAGCTGAACAAGTTCGTACGGATTCATGGTACAGGCACGCAAGCATAGAAGACATGGACACAAGAACAAAAAAAAAGGTGTTTCTGTCTTCCTTTCTGTTCTTTTTGTGTGTTTTATGTGCATAACTTTCCTCACTACGGTCTGTCCGTTTTTAATTAGGAAAGTACGGTGCTCAATTTACAGAATTTCCGTTCTACGGAGCTCACCGTTTTGTATTTGGAAAATACAGACAATTCCGTGATCACAACTACGGAAATAACCATTTTTCATTCGACGGAAATCACCGTTTTCCATTCGACGGAAATCACCGTTTTCCATTTGACGGAACTCTCCGTTTTCCATTCAACGGAAAAAAATTTTACAGACTATCCGTTTGACGGAAACGCTGTTTTTCATTTACGGAAAAGTGTCCGGCAACGTTTTACCTTCAACTTTCACCGTAAACTGAAGAAATTTTTTTACAGTG